>NC_133666.1:221356194-221561065 GCF_037893015.1 Macrotis lagotis
GAGCCCATTATATTTCAGGCACTGCATATTCAAAGATAAAATTTGAATCCCTTGCCTTCTAAGAATTTACAATTTAGCTAGAGAAGACATGCACTTATATAGGCATATATGAAATAATTACAAAGTCCATAGACAATAGTCTATGGAAAAATGAAGAAAAAATTCATGTTATTTCAATGTGGTACTTCAACAGATCCTTGAATGAAATTAGAAATTCTAAGAGGTGAGGAGTGAGAATATTCCATATATAGGGGCTGATTAGTGTAAAGAAATGGGGGAGAGAAGATTCAGAGCCATTAAAGTCATATATATATATATGCGTGTGTGTGTGTGTGTGTGTGTGTGTGTGTGTGTGTAATAGGTTGGGGGTAGGAGGCAAGGTAGGAAGAATGTATAGAAATTGGGCAGGAAAGGTAGACTAGAACCAGAATGTGGTTTATTTTTATGCTCAAGGGAATAGGAAATCATTGGAGTTTATTAAATAGGGGAGTGACTTGGTTAGTCCTACATTTTATAAAAATTGCTTTGGTAGTTGTATGGAGGATAGATTGGAATAGAGAAAGAGAGACAAGGTAGTGAGATTAATAATGGGACTACTGCAAAAAAAAACAAAAACAGTCAAGAAGTGAAGATCTGAATTAGAAAGGTGAGGAGGGAGAGAAAGGGAAGGATGAAAGAGATTTTTTTGTATACTCTACATTTCATGTAGATTGAAGTGAAGTGAGGAGTTGAGTATTTGCAAAGGTTATATAAACATGCTATTTAATACAGACATTTCTTTACTTGACATCTGTACAGGGATATAACTTCTGTAATTGAACAAACACATGTGATCAGAACTCATAGTTGACTTAAAAGTTACTTATTTATGTCATAATTCTGAGCAAAGAACTCTAAACCCTAAAGATAACCCCTGGATATGTATAAGAAACACATGTATGAGGGAAATATATGTGATAAAGGCTTACAAATGCTTTCTTTAATGCATGTAAAAAGGTATGCATATCATGAATATGCATAAATGGTGAGTATGTGAAGGAATGAATCCTTTTATATAAAAATACATAAATATGTTTATATAAATATATATTTAGAGATATAGAGATCTTATGATGTATAGATATATGTTTATCTGTATATACTTATGCTCATACATGTATATACATATGTACCTACACATAATGCACACATAGATCTTGAGTTATATCTATAAAACTATATATCTATGTATCTCTGAATGTATGCATCAATCAATCTAACAATCTGTTGATCTATTTATCTCTTTCTTGCCTTTAGTGCTCAGGGACTGTTTACTTTCTTCTGGTGATAATTTTGCACTTTTCTTATTAGGCCTGAAAGTCTTGTGTGACACACTGTCTCTGTTAATTTCTGTTAATATATTTTCTTTTGGGTATCTTGTAGTATTTGCTGAGCATTTCACACTACTGATTTTGTGTGATTGATTCTTTTCTGGGCCTATCATTACTAATTTCTGTTTCTGTCAAACATGGTTCTATTGGTAATAATTTAGAGAACTTCTCTCTTCCATCAACTGGCTTTATCTAAAATCCTCATCAAAATCTTCCCCATTAAGAAAAAGAGAGGACTCTGATAGGATTCTTTTAGCTTCAAGTGAAGAAATAAAAATAAAAGTTTTTTTTAAGGTTTTTCCAAGGTAAATGGGGTTAAGTGGCTTGCCCAAGGCCATACAACTAGGTAATTATTAAATGTCTAAGACCGGATTTGAACCCAGGTACTCCTGACTCCAGGGCCGGTGCTTTATCCACTACACCACTAACCGCCCCAAAATAAAAGTTTTGAGAAAAGTAGAAAATACTCTTTTTCTGCCCCCATACAAAACCATTGAACTCAGGGTGAGTATAAAATCTTTCCCATTAAGAAAAAAGAGAGACACTGATAGGGCTCTTTTAGCTTCAAGTGAAGAGATAAAAATAAGAGTTTTGAGAAAAGAAGAAAATACTCTTTCTGTGCCCTCATACAAAGCCATTGAATTCAGGGTGGGAAGTGTTTTCCTCATGTAAAATAGGAACTGGAGGTAACTGGTGATAGGAATAGGGGATGGGGAAGTGAGCAAGGAGGGTCCCATCCATTTCTATGAACCTTTGCTAAAAATGTTTTTGGAGATTCCTTGGAGATTCCTTGGCCCAAGAACCAAGAGCTTGGGTACACAGAGTTGACCCATCTCACGGGTACCTTTTTTTTATCACTCTAGTCTCAATTTCCTTATTGCCAAGAGTAGCATTTCTGTCAAAGGCTTTTCTCTGCCTTAGCAGTAGACATTCTTCATTCTTGTTTAATTTCCAAGCATTCAACTGTAGCCAATCAATAACAATTTAGAGACTACTCTTCTAACAAACTGCCTTCTGTTTGGGAGCTACTAGTTTCTTATACTCAAAACTCTTTTAGACTTCTATACAAATGAATGGAAGAGGGCAAAGTTTGAGGGGGGAAAAGAACCCTTAGGCATAAAGGCATAATATCATTGCCCTCTTTGACATGTTCTTGTCTTTTAAATCGCTGGCTGAAATAAATGGTTCTATATTATCCTCAGCTTACTCATCTATGTAATGGGGACAATGATACTTGTATTCTGAGCTCATAGGCATGTAGTTAGGAAAAATTATTACATAAATAAATATCAATTGTTTTTGTTATCGTGGTTGTAGTAGTTTTTGTTAAAGTGATGGGGAACCTGAAGATGAAGTACCAAGAACACTTAACCTTCTCTAAGGTAAATCTAGTTTTATGTGCAGTAGGGCACTTAAAGTATAAACATTTGGTGTTAAAAAGAGATTTTATCCATCATTAAGATTAGTGAATAATTAAAAAATATAACAATTATGAAAAATTATATTTAAGCATTTTATTACTTATAATTTTTGAAAGTAGTGGAAACTAACAACTAAGTTAAATTATATAACTAATACCATTAGTATTTATATTTGTCTTTTGTTTGATCTTATATGTAACAATGTTATATGCAACAATCTATTCTCTCCGCTTCTCTTATAGACATCTTTTTTGTTCCTTATTATTACTATTTTACTTCATATACTGCACATGGCAGGTTAAAAGGGCTTAGCTGTGTTGATTAACTATCCAAATGTTTAATCAATATGGCAATAGCTAGATGCATTCTGGCTGTGAAAGACCTTGGAAAGGTCCCACTTGCCTTATTCCCCACCCCCAAGTGGGACATCAATGAACTATTACATGGTCCTTGCATATCAGTGCAGTGGGGCTTAGACAAATATAATGCTAATGGATAATTGTGGGTCACCTTGTCACAATATGTTAAATGCCCCTTGAGTAAGGTTTTTTTTCCCTATTAAAAATGATAGCAAACTGTGACCTTGTTGAGATCATATTGCCTTTCAAAAAGCATGTCTTACTCTATCTGGAACTGGCTCCCAGATTCATAGGTCAAAAATTCTGTTTAAACTACCATTATGACACATGTCTTCTGTTACTTAACCAATTCACGAAAAGCTGTGTGATATGAGTTATGAAATCATATTTTTGAGAGTAGGAAAAAGCACTCACTAACAGTCATTCAGAAGATACACCTAGAGGAAAGAGGAGGCCTCTATTTCGAAGATTCAAGAGTTAGGGAAATTCAAACTATTATAAGGTCCTTGGAAGGAGGACAAAATTATGCCATTTGTGCAGATGAAATGAAGTGTTAGAAGGCTAAAGCTTAGATTCCCACTTCACTCCTTCCTCTCTATTCACAATGCCATTAATACACTGATTCTCTGCTACTACCACAGGTACCAATACAATGCATAGACTTTCTCATGTCGGGTATTACAAATCACTTGAAGCTGAAAGATAATTGCTTCAGAACACAAAGGTTTCAATGATAAAGAAGGTCTTAGCATACCTGCACCATTCCAACTAGATTGGGATCCTTAAACTTATGGTTAGATAGAAACTTCTACTAATAAAAGTGAAAACTTAAAAGGCTCCATCTAATTCAGATTGTTTAGGGGATGTCAAAATGAATTGATTAGTTTTTCTTTAGCTATGACTTTTGTCTAAGACAATGCTTTAGGTTAAAACTAACAGCAAGGGTAAGAAATGCCATAATTGGCTGAGTTTTACTGTGTCACTAAAGCCTTTTTTTTCTTATAGAGTGTGCAAAACTATTTAAAACTGTAGAATGTAGAATAAGGCTTACATGAATATGGAGAGCATTATGCTCATTTTAATGGATCATGGAAAGAATATATGTTGCCCAAGTATAATACACACATTTAGTGTGTGTAATAAAGGGCACTATCATCCTCGAAAATGAAAGAAAACAGTATAAATAACAAAAATGGGAATCCTCTTAACATGTCAGTGATTTTATTTGAATAGCTCCACTTTGTACATATGTCTACAATTTACCTCCGGGCATTCAAATAAAAGGCAACAATTTACACATTATAATGAAGTGGAATAAAAGTCTCAATTTTAGCACTCATTGCATGGTGAGATTTTACTGTATGTGAGTATGAAGCAAAAGTATAGCAACTCTTATGGATTCAGTGGGCGATAAAATGGAATACTACCCTTTTCCTTTGAAGGCTTGATGATATCCCAATGAACTCACTCTACCATTCCTATCCTGGTGCTTATTACTCATTATCTGTAGCTTTTCTAACTTATTTCCTTGTGCTAGGTGTGATTTTTCTATTTGATTTCTTTCCCCTGGGATCTGTGGATCTGTACATGGAGCTGTAAGAGTTATCTGATTATAGACCTTAAGGGCTGGGAAGAGTCTTAGGGATGATCTACCGCAAATATATGATTTAAAGGATGAGAAAACATCCAGGCTGATGAAATTGTTTGTTCAAGGTCACACAGCTAATTAGTGTTGAAATAAGGCTTTGAAACTAGGTCTTCTGATGTCCTGTGATTTCCCATTCTTTTATACTTTGCTGCCTCATAAGATTATGGTGGTTGTTGCTGTTCATTCTTTGTATTGATTTTGAGACATGGGAGATAGATACTGGCACATGACTGTCCAGCAAAGTATGACCACATCAAAGAAGGTGCTGTTGAGTAAAGCAGTATCACAGTAGCACAGAACAGAGGAAACATGAGATGTGCAAATTTATTGACAATTCCATTCCAAGTATTCAAAACATTTGTGCCCAATCTATATAGCATAATCTATATAGCAGAATCTCATGAGATTATTTTTTTTGGAAAATCAGAATACTGAGAGCTGGAAAAAAAAAGATTGCAAACCCCATCTAACCCAACCTTATTTAAAAGAGGGGAGAACTGAAGCTCAGAAAGTTGAAATTGTTTAAGGTCATAGTAGTAAAGCCATCCCCTTATTTCCTTTATTGCTTAATTTGTTCATTCCTAGATGTTTATAAGGTAATTTACCCTGTTAGATCCTGTAAACTAGTGATGCGATCTTTTTTAGATTCTAAGTTTCTGAAAAAAGAGAAAATGTGTGAGGGAGCTCATGCATGTGGTTTGTACCTCTATTTGTTGTTAAATCCTCAGGTGGTTCTACTCATTGTGGAACTGGATTAAATTGTGGGAAATCACAGAGATTCTCAGGGTTATTAAGGACTTTTATCATTCTAGAGGGTTTAAATCATCTTTTTTTATTCATATATTCAATAAGGATATGTTAAATACTTATCATGTAAAAAGTTCTGGTACCTATTATTTGATCATTCAATAAGTCTTTACTAAACAACCTTTTATGTGTTATATAGGTGCTGAATATATAAAGATGAAGCCAAAATAGTCATTATCTTCAAGGTGTTTACAAGAGGCGAAGTGAAAAATATTTACATATATTTTGTTGTTGTTCAGTCATTTTTCAATTTTGTCCAACTTTTTGTGATTTTATCTGGGGGTTTTCCAGGCAAAGATACTGGAATTGTTTGGCAGTTCCTTATCTAATTTTACAAATGATAGAATTGAGGCAATTCCAGTTAAGTGATTTGCCCAGGCTCATAGAGCTAGTAGGTGTACAATTCTGAATTTGAACCTGGGTTTTTCCTGGCTCCAGGCTTAGTGCTCTATCCACTGAGCCACTTATCTGTCTGCACTGATAGCAATCTAATGAAGTGGTTAGATCATTCTTGTTAAAGATTTCAAGGAGTCTAGTTAGGATAATCCCTTTAATTCAGATATTTCCTTTATGCAACCTAGATTATCATTTATGTCTCCAAGCAGTTATTACTAATAAGGAGGTGCCATTGGTTTGTGGGACTCAAATTGAGCTCAGTACCTGACTGTTGATTTTTCTGATAGCTAATTCCATACAGTTGTTGTTATTATAGCTAAAAGTAAGATACTCCCCCCCCCATCATGTCATATACAGTCTTTTATAAATTTTCTTTCCATGAATGTTGTCAGATTTAGAGATTAGGACAATATTATTCTATAACTATAGTTTACATAGATTTTAATGTATCACTTAAAAGAGTTTAACATATGATTATTGTGAAAAAGATGAAGAGAGAACTAGAAAGTAATGCAGCTAGGTGGATTTCAAAGTGATTGAAAGGTTAGACTCTAAGATAGCTGTTAATGGCTCAATGTTGCATCAACTTGTCAGAAAGTTTCTACTCAAGGATACTAGAGATCTGTCTGTGGCCTCATATATTTTAAAATGTTTAACCCTTACACAAATGAATCTGTGACATCACTGATTCCATAGTTTCCTCCAAAAAAGAAAAATCAAAGTCCACTCATGCCCTTCCATCCAGGAAAACTAATACATGATCCTATATATTCATGATAGGGAAGTTCACTCAATGTGTCAGAAGTTTGTTTTACTTTCTTTCACCATTACAAAGTTACCAGTAGAGAACTCTGGCTGTCTACCTATCATCCCTTATTCTTTTCACATGACCAGACTTTCTCCAATTCCACAGTTCCTTAATGACATCATCACTTCATCTGTCTTGGTTAAAGACACAGATAAAATCAGATTTTTTTCTAATTCCTAGAGCAGATTCAATGACAGTGAAGATACAGAAAGATCTTGACAGGTTAGAATCTGATTGGCCTAATCTAATCAGATGAAAGTGAATAGAGATAACTGTGAAGTCTTATATTTGGGTTCAAAAAACAAGCTTCACACATACAGAATAATAAAAGCATGACTAGACATCAATTTATAATAAGAGATGGTAAGTGGATAGCCAGAATCCTCTTCTAGCAAGTTTGCAGTGGCAAAAGAAAGACAAGCCTTTACAAAATTGGATGAAACTCCCTATCATGAAATTAAGTAAGGATATGAATAAAAATCACCAATGATGGGAAGACATAAATGAACTAGTATCTGGGAATTCTAGAATAAACTTGATAAGATATGGTTTCAGTAGACAGTAAGTGCAATGTGAGTCAGCCTTATGATGTGGCAGTCCAAAAAAATCTATTAAGAGTTTTGGTTGCTTTAATGCAGACATGGCTTCAAGAAACAGAGAGATAATGATCCCTGTTTATATAGATCTAGAAATTTGTACTCATTTCTGAGTGCCACAGTTCAGAAATATTGATAAACTGGAGAATATTCAGAGGAGATAAACTAAGAAAGAAGTTTGAATTCTTGTCAAATGAACACTGCTTGAAGTAGCTGGAGACATTTATTCTGGAATAAAGAAGACTCATGAGTAGGAAGTAATGACATATGATAGCTGTCTTCATGGACAAAGGATTAAACTTTTTCAATTTGACTCTTGTGGAAGAAGCAGAAACCAAGAGTAGTTGTCCACAGAGCCCAATTTAGGCCTATATTCAGGAAAACTTTAGCCACAAATAGAGTTCTCTAAAAGTAGACTGCAGTAATTTGTTAAATGCTAAGTTTATTCTCATTGGAAGTCTTCAAGCAATGGTTGAATGGCATGCATATTATAGTGGAAACTTCCTTTGGATATGGGTTATGCTAAATTATTATTGAGGTACTTTCAAAATCTAAAATTTTATGGAAGACTGGAGTTCAGAAGAGAGAGAAGAGAGTCAAATATGTATCTGAGAATGACCTGCATAGTGTAAATAATTGAGCCCATGAGAACTGATAAGATTAATGAGAGAATGTAAAGAAAGAAATTCAGAAAATGCCTAAGGAGATACTCACAGTGAAGAGAGTAGAATAGAGATGTTAAACTATTAAAGAAAACTGAGAAAGAATGGCTAGACAAGTAGGTATTTGCAAGATGGAACTTGAAATAATCATAATTTATTATTCAATTCAAATGGAAAAAAACTTTAAGTGCATATAATGTGTAAACTATCATGATGTTTGTCTTTCATTCTCAAAGAAGACCCTGACATCAGGGAGGGGATGTCATGACAAACAAGTGAATTGGACTTGAGTGAGGGGGTAACTGTGCTAACCCTTACTTTATCCCCCAGATCCATCTGGGTCCAGTGAGCAGATATGAACCAGGGTTAAACGACTTGACCAAGATACACAGATAATAAGTATCAAATGTCTGAGTTCACATTTCAATTTGGTTCTTCTAATTCCAGGGCTGATGCTCTATCCATTGCACCATAGAGAGCAATAGAACTGATTTTCATGTCAAAAAAATTTGGCTTCAAATCCTGCCTCTGATCCACATACATTCAGATAGACAGAAAATCAGAGTATGTATGTATGTATGTATGTATGTATATATATGTGTGTATTATTGTTATTTGTCCTTCATTTTTTGAAGGGGACCAATGACATCACAAATGCTGTCTTGACTTGTGTGTGAATTGGATTTAAGTAGGCAGAGTTATGCAAAATCATCAGTCTCACTGAGCATTGAAATCCAATGGCAGAACAAAAGTCAAGAAAACTGATGAGAGTTTTGAATTTAATGGATGACCTTAATATCTTTAATTGCTACATAGATCTTCTGTTACCTTCATGGTTTTTGGAACAAATTGTTCTCATGTACCCATTCTGCTGGGGGGAAAACTTTCCACTTGCTTGGGATAGATATTCCCCGAACTCACTAAGAAGATTGAGGCCTATTGGTTACACTCAATCTGGTTTAACCCATCTGCCTAGATGATTTACCAGTGTGTGGTCACTACACATACTATAACTTTTTGGAACCACAGCTGTGAGTTTGGTGAAAGTGTACACCAAAGGTAGATGAGCAGCCCTGAAAGGAATTGGTAAGATCTCACACCAGAGGTGCTAATCCTCCAAAAATGATGAATACATACACACATACAAGCACATACAAAAGTACACATTATACATATACACATGCACACATATATTTGTTATTGTTGAGTCATTTTTCAATCATGTCTGACTCTCTGTGACCCCATATCAAGTTTTCTTGGTGAGGATACTAGAGTGATTTGTTATTTCTTTCTCCAGTTCATTTTTAGTTGAGGGACACATGGTTACTTTCTGAGGTCAGATTTGTACTCATGAAGATGAGTTTTCCTGACTCCAGACTTAGTGCTCCACATTTCCTTCTACCTAAATGCTCTATATCTATATTTTCTATAACTGTATATATATATGTAAATATATATTATATATCACATATAAAGTATGTATCTATGTGTGCATGTTATTATTGTTTGTCCATTGTTTTTGAAGAGAACTCCAGGAAACTGTTAAAAACTTTGTATTACAGTACTTTTGTCTAAGATGACATTGTGAAATGTCTTATAGGATCCTATCTCTTCCACATAAAATCCAGGGATTAGTTGAAAAACAGTTCTAGAAAAACCAATAACAGTAACTGAAAAAAAGCCAAGAAAGCTTTTCTGTCCAGTAACAAAGTGAATAAAAAGATGGCCAGAGGCTCAAAGGAAATTCAAACTAGAGAATGCAGTAAATGTTCAAATAAACACAGAAGTTATGAAAGTGAGGGAAAGGTCATTCTGGTATAGTAAGCATGAAATATGGTACCTGGGATAGAATCTAATGGGAATGGAAAGAAGGGAAGAGAGTCAGGTTAAACTCTGTGAAATGGACATGAAGTAAACAGATGCTCTGAATGAGAGGTATTACAATCAACTGCCATTTCTAATAGTCAACAAGATTCTAGTCCTGGCCTATTTGAACAAAAGTTGGAAGATAGAAGTATTCTTGATGAATCACTCCCAAGAAAAAAAAAGCTTGACCACACTTTTCTTTTGATCACTTCAGAACCAAAAACAAGTGACAGGGAAAACTCAGCTTTGTGTAGTAGCAGAAAGGTGGTTTTGCAGGACACCTGAGACAAATGTGCTCCCCTAAATCCAACAGGATAATATTATAAAAGTTGGGGTCAAATTTATGAATCATTACACTCCCTGAATAACATGAGAAAAGAAACCTGGACACCACATTTCAAAAAACCATGAAAAGAAAAATGTCCAGATCTATTAAAATTAGGTTAAATAAAAATAATTAACAAAGATTTTATTTATTTTGAGTTTTACAATTTTTCCCCTAATCTTGCTTCCCTCCTCCCCCAGAAGGCTGTCTGTCGGTCTTTACATTGTTTCTATAGTATACATTGATCTAAGTTGAATGTGATGAGAGAGAAATCATATCCTTAAGGGAAAAAAATAAAGTGTAAGAGACAGCTAAATTACACAATAAGATAATTTTTTTAAATTAAAGGTAATAGTCTTTGGTCTTTATTCAAATTCAACAATTCTTTCTCTGGATACAGATGGTATTCTCCATCACAGATAGCCCAAAATTGTGCTTGATTATTGCACTGATGGAATGAATTAGTTCATTAAAGTTGATCATCACCCCCCATGTTGATGTTAGGGTGTACATATCTAGTTCTGCTCATCTCACTCAGCTCATGAAAATCCTTCCAAACTGCCCTGAACTTCCATCCCTCCTGGTTTCTAATAGAACAATAGTGTTCCATGACATACATATACCAAAGTTTGTTAAGGCATTCCCAACTGAAAGACATTCACTTAATTTCCAACTCTTTGCCACCACAAACAGAGCTGCTAAGAACATTTTTGTACAAGTGATGTTTTTACCCCTTTTCATCATCTTTTTAGGGTACAGACCCAGTAGTGGTATTGCTGGATCAAAGGGTATGCACATTTTTGTTGCTCTTTGGGTGTAATTCCAAATTGCTCTTCAGAAAGGTTGAATGAGTTCACAGTTCCACAAAAAATGTACTAGTGTCCCAGATTTCCCCACATTCCTTCCAACACTGATCATTATCCTTTCTGATCATAATGGGCAATCTGAGAGGTGTGAGGTGGTATCTCAGAGATGCTTTAATTTGCATTTCTCTAATAAGTAATGATTTAGAGCAATTTTTCATATGGCTATGCATTACTTTGATTTCCTCATCTGTAAATTGGCTTTGCATATCCTTTGACCATATGCCAATTGGGAAATGGCTTACTTTTTTGAAAATTTGACTCAGCTCTCTGTATATTTTAAAATGAGCCCTTTGTCAGAAATATTAGTTGTAAAAATTGCTTCCCAATTTGATACATTTCTTTTGATCTTGGTTACAGTGGTTTTGTCTGTGCAAAAGTTTTTAATTTAATGTTATCAAAATTATTTAGTTTGTTTTTAATGATGCTCTCTATCTCTTCCTTGGTCATCAACTGCTTCCTTTTCCATAGATCTGACAGGTAAACTACTCCTTGATCTTCTAGTTTGCTTATAATATTGTTTTTTTATGACTAAATGCTATATCCATTTTGATCTTATCTTGGTATAGGGTGTGAGGTGTTGGTCTAATCCAAGTTTTTGCCATACTAACTTCCAATTTTCCCAACAATTTTTATTCAAGATAGAGTTTATACCAATAGGTGGACTCATTGGGTTTATCAAAGAGCAGTTTACTATAATCATTTCCTGTTATTGTATCTAGTCTATTCTAATGATCCACCACTCCATTTCTTAGCCAATACCAGACAGTTTTGATGACTGATGCTTTATAATATAATTTTAGAACTGGAAAGACTAAGCCACCTTCTTTTACACTTTTTCATTGAATCTCTGGAAATTCTTGATTTTTATTTCTCCATATGAATTTACTTATAATTTTCTCTAACTCATTAAAGTAATTTTTTGGAATTTTGCTTGGTAGGGCACTAAACAAGTAGTTTAGTTTTGGTAGAATTGTCATTTTTATTATATTAGCTCTGTGAGCAGTTGATATTTGCCCAGTTATGTAAATCTGAATTTATTTGTGTGAGAAGTGCTTTGTAATTGTTTTCAAAAAGTTTTTGAGTCTTCCTTGGCAGGTAGACTCCCAGGTTTTTTATATTGTCTGAGGTTACTTTGAAAGGGATTTCTCTTTCTATCTCTTTATGCTGTATCTTACTACTCTTATATAGAAATGGTGAGGATTTATGAGGGATTATTTTATATCCTGCTACTATGCTAAAGTTGCTAATTATTTCTAGTAGTTTTTTAAATGATTTTTGGGATTTTCTAGATATACTATCATGTCATCTGCAAAGAGTGAGAGAGTTTTGTCTCTTCCTTCCCAATTCTAATTCCTTCAATTTCTTTTTCTTCTCTAATTGCTGAAGTTAACATTTCTAATGCAATATTGAATAGTAGTGGAGATAATGGGCATCCTCGTTTCACCCCTGATCTTGCTGGGAATGCCTCTAGCCTATCCCCATTGCATATGATGCTTGTTGATGGTTTCAGATAGATACTGATTATTATTCTAACAATTTATTTATTTATTACTACACTCTCTGGTGTTTTTATTAGGAATGGATGCTGTTTTTTTTCAAAAGCCTTTTCAGCATCTATTAATATAATCATATGATTTCTGATAGGTTTCTTATTGATAAAATTAATTACACTAAGAGTTTTCCTAATATTGAACCAACCTTGCATTCCTGGGATAAATCCTACTTGGTCATAATGTATTATCCTGGTGATAACTTGTAATCATTTTACTAAGATTTTATTTAATATTTTTGCATCTATATCCATCAAGGAGAAAGTTCTATAATTTTCTGTCTTTTTAACTGTTCCTGGTTTAGATATCAGCATCATATTGGTGTCATAGAAAGAATTAGGCAGAGTTTCATTTTCACCTATTTTTTCCAAAGTGTTAATATAGAATTGGAACCAATTGTTCCTTAAATGTTTGACAGAATTCACTTGTGAATCCATATGGCCCTGGAGATTTTTTCTTAGAGATTTCAATAATGGCTTGTTGAATTCCTTTTTTGAGATAGGGTTATTTAGATATTTAATTTCCTCTTCATTTAACCTGCGCAACTTATATTTTTGTAAATATTTTTCTATTTCACTTAGATTGTCAAATTTATTGGCATGAAGTTGTACAAAATAATTCTGAATTATTACTTTAATTTCCTCCTCATTGGTGGTGACTTCACCTTTTTCATTTATGATACTAGCAATTTGGTTTTCTTTCTTCTTTTAATCAAATTGACCAAAGGTTTATCAATTTTATTGTTTTTTTTCATAAAACCAACTCTTGGCTTTATTTATTAGTTCAATAGTTTTCTTGCTTTTTGATTTTATTAATTTCTCCTTTAATTTTTAGAATATCTAATTTGATATTTAATTGAGGGGTTTTAATTGGTTCTTTCTCTAATTTTTTAGTGGCATATTTAGTTCATTGATTTCCTCTTTCCCTAATTGATTCATGTAAGCATTTAATGATATAATATATATCCCCTGACAGCTGCCTTGAGTGAATTCCATAGGTTTTGGTATACTATTTCTTTATTGTCATGATCTAGAATGTAATAATTAATTCTTTATATATTTATTGTTTGATCCACTAATTTTTTAAAAGGAGGATATTTAGTTTCCAATTAATTTTGGGTCTATATCTCCCTGGCCCAATACTGAATATGATTTTTATTTAATTATGATCTGAGAAAAGATGTATTCACTATTTCTGCCTTTCTGCAATTGATCATTAGGTTTTTTATGCCTTAGTACATGTTCAATTTTTCTGCAAATGCCATGTACTGCAGGAAAAAAATCATATTTCCTTCTATTCCCCATTCAATTTCCTCCTTAATACTATCATATCTAGGTTTTCTAACAATCTATGTACCTCCTTAACTTCCTTCTTGTTTATTTTATCATTAGATTTCTCTAAATCTGAGAGTGGGAGGTTGACATCTCCCACTAGTAGAGTTTTGTTGTCTGTGTCTTCCTGTAGCTCTTTTGACTTCTCTAAGAATTTGCATGCCATACCATTGGATGAATAAATATTTAGTATTAAAATCACTTTATTGTCTATTGTAATTTTTAGGAGGATATATTTTTCCTTCCTTATCTCTTTTATTGCTATCTACTTTTGCAACTGTTTTGTCTGATATAAGGATTGTTATCCCTGCTTTTTTTCATTTCAGCTGAAGCAAAATATATTTTGCTCCAACCTTTTACCTTTACTCTGTATGTATCTCTCTACTTTAAGTGGGATTCTTGTAGGCAGCTTATTGTAGGATTCTGTTTTTTAATTCACTATGCTATTCACTTATATTTTAAGGGAGAGTTCATCCCATTCACATTCAAAGTTATAATTGCTCATTTTTGCCCTCCATTTTATCTTCCCTCTGTATTTTTCCCCTTTTCAGTTTATGCATATTCCCCAGTATTTTCTTTCTGAACATCACCACCTTAAGTGTGTTTGCCTTCCTATATCACCCCTTTCCCTTTCTTTCCTCTTTCCCTTTTCCCCTTATTGCCTCCCTTCCTTTGGTTAGTTCCCCTTTTTCTTCCCCTCCCCATCCCCTCCCTCCCCATTTCCCCTTTTAATACTTGAAAGGTATGATTAGTTTCTTAACTTAACTGAGTGTGTGTAAGCTAACTTAAAGCCAAGTCTGATGAGACAAAGATTCAGATGGTTCTCACCTTCTCCCTTCTCCCCCTCTATTGCAATATGTCTTTTGTCCCTCTAATTGTAATGAGATTTACCCCATTCTGTCTTCTCCATCCTCACATCTCCTTACTGTCCCCCCTTTTAAGAAGGTATTGTTTTTAAATCATTCTATCTGACTTACAGAAAAGTCATGAATGTCCATCATTTCTGGCTAAGTATATTCTCTAATAGAGATACAATTCTTGAGAGTTATTAGAGTCTTTCTCCCAGGTAGGGATATAGCCAGTTTCATCTTATTTGATAGCAGTTTCATGGATAAGTCATGAGTGTTCATCACTTCTGACTAAGTATATTCTCTCTAATAGAGTTACAATTCTCAAGAGTTATGAGAATCTTTCTCCCAGGGAGGGATATAGCCAGTTTTATCTTATTGGATAGCAGTTTTTTTCTTTATCCTTTTACATTTTTTACCTTTTCATGTATCTCTTGAGCCTCCTGTTTGGTGTCCAAATTTTTTCTTTAGATCTGCTCTTTTGATCAGGAAATGTTGGAAGTCCCTGATTTTGTTAAATGTCCATCTTTTCCCCTGGAAGAGAAGGCTCAGCTTTGCTGGATAGTGGATTCTTGGCTGCATTCCAGGCTCCCTTGCTCTTTAGAATATTTCATTTCAGGTCTTTTGATCCCTTAATGTTGATGCAGCCAGGTCCTGTGTAATCTTTACTGTGGCTTCTTGGTATTTAAATTGTTTCTTTCTGCTTGAAGGATTTTTCTCTTTTATCTGATAGATAGAATTGAAACTTGGCCACAACATTCCTTGGTGTTTTCATTTTAGGATCTCTTTCCAGAGAGAATTGATGTATACTTTCTACAACTATTTTATCCTCTGGTTCCATGATATCAGGGCAGTTTTCCATCACTAAATCCTGTAATATTAAGTCCAAGCTTTTTTTCTCTTCAATGTTTTCAGGAAGATCTATAATTCTCAGGTTTTCTCTTCCTGATCTGTTCATGAGGTCAGTGATTTTGCTGATGAAGTATTTTTTATTTTCTTCTATTTTTTCTATCTTTTGGGTTTGCTTAACAGAGTCTTATTGTCTCATGAAGTCATTAGTTTCCACAGATTTCATTTTTTTAGGTTTTTGCAAGGCAATGGGGTTAAGTGGCTTGCCCAAGGCCACACAGCTAGGTGATTATTAAGTGTCTGAGGCCAGATTTGTACTCAGGTCCTCCTGGCTCCAGGGCTGGTGCGCTATCCACTGTGCAACCTAACCACCCCCCATTTTTTTTAAGATAAGAATTCTCTTGATATACCTTTTTCAAGTCCTTTTCCGATTGGTCAATGCTATTTTTGAATGGTTTTCCATTTTCCTTAGTGTAGTTTTGAGAGAATTATTTTCTTTTTGCATTTGTCCAATTGAGGATCTCAGAGAATTATTCTCATTTTTAACTTGTCCAATTGTATTTTCCAAGGATTTTTTTTCTTGTTGTAAGGTGTTACTCTTCTCTTGGACTTCTTCTCCCAGATTTTCCAATTTATATTTTCCTCAGAAGAGCTAGATCTTTCTGGGTTAGAATCTGTTTCTCCTAAGTATTTCTCCATGGTCCCCCTTTCTGCTGGCCTTTCTTCATTTTACTAGAATCTTGTTTTTGGGGAGGGGCTGACTCTCAGAGGTCTGATTTTGTAAACCTTAAGGCTTTCTTCACTTAGTTTAGTAGTTCCAAGTGAGCTGGGCCAGTAGGAGGTTCTGGTTGCTTTCTCTGGAGTGTTTGAAGCCCTCTCCCTAATCCTGGAAGGAGTGAGGAGGGAGTGAGGATGGGCAGCAGGGTCTGAGTTGATCTGGAACAATGGGATGGGCCCTGGGGGAAAGAGGTAATCTCTCTTTCAGCTGAGTGAACTCTGTTGCCCACATCTGAACCTGAGGGGATGGGGGTGGGGTGCTTAATGTTCTGGGAAGAATGCTCAGCAAAAATTATGGAGCTCAGGTCCTACACACAGCTGGTCATTTTCCAGGAGTGCTTTGCAGCTCTCTGTGTTGGAACTCACCCTTCTATAGACAGACTCACCAGATCTCCTCTGTCCCCCAGCCAAAGATTACTTGGCTAAATTTTGTCCTTGGACTCTTCACTTGCCAAAATCTCAGCAACTAAGGCTGGTTCTTTGGCTTCACCCCTCTGCTTTCCTGAGCTTGCCCTCTGCTTTCTGTTCCTGGTTCACCCATGGTCCCCTGACACAGACCTTGTTAGTAGTTGTTCTTCTCCTAGCTTCTTTTTCTCAGTTTTGTAAATTGAATTTCTGTTAAAAGGTTTATTTCATGTTATTTTTGAGGAGAACCAGGAGCACTTAGCACAGTACCTGTCTTTTCTTTGCCATCCTGGTTGTAAATCCCAAATAAAAAATTTTTTAAAAATACATAAAATAGAATAAAACATTCCTTTAACAATCCATAAAGAGTTGTTAATGCTTTAAGAAATACACATTCAGACCCTTTTTTATGACAATGGCATATCAAGCATACGTCTAGAATTAGCACTTGATTGCTAGACTCCTAAATGACCTCAAGAACACTTGAGGGAGATTGAACTGTTTTCCCTAGTTTTCAAAATCCATGCTGATTTCCCTAATATATCTGGTTTTTTCAACTCTCATTTATGTTTACCTGAGCTAGCAGTGGCTTTCTTAGTTTGAACCATTATCACACCTGCTCTTTTCAGGCCATCTTTTTGTTCATATAGAATAAAAGAGATTTCTTTTGTCAAGGAGTCATAATTCACAGAAGACATTGCAGCAACTACCATAAAAGACAGAAAATATTGTAATATATTATTCCAATGTGAAAAAATAGACTTATAACAACAAAAAAACCCTTTAGCAAATAGAGAATTTTGAAACATTCCTGATAAAAAGATCAGGATTGAGCAGAAAGTTTGAAAGGTAAACACAGAAATCAAGAGATAAACCAAGAAATGAAAAACATTTAAGCAATGAAGGTAAAAAAAGACAAATGGTTTTGCAAAATACTTCCTTATAGAATTGTAGAGGGAGTGACATAATGCAGACACAGAAGGTTGATTTTATTTTCTTCTTTTTTACTGGTGTTAGGAAAGAAAAGGGAGGAGAGAAGGCATATACCAGAGAAGAAATTAAGACAAGGAGGCATTTTCTACTTGGCATAAATGGAGTTTATGAAGAGAATATGATGGGAAGAGGGGAAAACTTGGCTTCTTATCTAAAAGGCACGAATGAGAATTGATTACATCTAATAAATATACACACAAATGAGTTAGTGTATAAAACTCAAGAGTGATGAGAAATATAAGAAGTAGACTAAAATCACAGAAGAAATTGTCACAAACAAAACAAAGTTCAATTTCTAAAGGGTGATCAGGAAAAAGTGATTTTTTTAAAAAATGGTAAGGTTAAGGTAGGGATTGAGAACCTTTTTTTCTACCCAGGATCATTTGAATATATATGATAACAATATTTGCAGCCTATTTAAAATTATCAACTTAAAAATTAACCTGCTATATTTAAAAAAAATTAATTAATTTGGAGGTAGGGCCCTCATACTATCATAGAGGAGCAGGGACCCTGCTCACAGCTCCAGGGCATAAGGGAATCCACAGATGAGAACAGAGGCCAGGAGAGCTGTCAGAGCCTCTCATAAGATCTTGAAGGACTTTGGTGGGGGGGGGGGGTTGTCTCAAAAGAGCCAAAAACTTTGGAAGTGCAATAAATCAGTCATAGAATAAATACCAGAAAAAAGAAGAATCTGACCTTTGAAATTTATTTTGATTCCATGGAGGATCAAAATATATACTCAGAAGATGATGAAGTCAAAGCCTTTGTATCTAAAGACTCCAAGAGAAATAGGAAATGGTCTTAGGCTATGGAAGAGCTTGGAAAACAATTTGAAAAGCAAGCAAAGGAGGTAGAGGAAAATTTGGAAAGAGAAATGAAAGTGATGCAGATATTTGTGAAGGAGATACAAAAAAATACTGAAGAAAATAACATGCTAAAAACCAGTTTGGATCAAATGCAAAAAGTAATTCAAAAGGCAAATGATAAGAAGAATGCCTTAAAAAGCAGATATGGCCAGTTGAAAAAGGAGATAAAAAATTCCCTGAAGAAAATAATTCCTTCAAATGTGGAATGGAGCCAAAGGAAGTTGATGAATTTGTGAGAAATCAAGAACCAATAAAACAAAACCAAAAAAAAAAAACAATGAAAACTAGAAGAAAATGTGAAATATCTCATTGGAAAAAAACAACTGACCTAGAAAACAGATTCAGGAGGGATAATTTAAAAATCATGACTAGGAAAAGAGCCTAGACTTCATTTTTGAAGATATAATCCAGAAAATTGCTCTGAAATCCTAGAAGCATAGGACAAAATAGAAATTGAGGGAATTTACTTCCGAAAGAGAGCTCCCCCCCCACACACACACACAAAACTGCCAGGAATATTATCATCAGATTCCAAAACTCCCAAGTCAAAGAGAAAATATTACAAGAATTTAGAATGAAACAGTTCAACTACCATGATGCTACAGTCAGGATTACACAATACTTAGTAGCAACTACATTAAGAGCTTGGAATATAATATTCTGGAAGCAAAGGAGCTTAAATTGCAAGAGAGAATCAACTAACCAGTGAAACTGAACATCCTCTTTCAGGGGGAAAGTTGAACATTCAGTGAAACAGGGTACTTTCAAATTTTCCTGTTGAAATGACCAGAGCTGACAGACAGTTTGATCTCCCAGTACAGGACTCAGGTGAAGCATAGAAAGGGTGAGCCAGAAGCACTAATTATGAAGGATTAAATAATATTGAACTAAATGTATTCCTGCATAGGAGGAAGATACTGACAGCTCAGATGAACTTTCTCATTTATAAGAGCTATTAGAAGGAACATATGCAGACAAGGCACAGGAGGAGTTGAATATAATGGTAAAATATAGTATAAAGATGGAGCCAATGAGTGATAAAGGAAGTTACTTGGAGAAAGGGAAAAAAGAGGTAGAATGGGCTAAAGTATTTCTCATAAAAGAGTCAAGAAAAAGCTTTTGAAATGGAGTAGAAGGGGATTGGGAATGACTGAGCCTTCATTCTCATCAGAAATGGCTCAGAGAGGAAATAACATAGATGTTTAATATGGTATAGAAATCTATCTTACCCTAGAGGAAAAATGAGAAGAAAGGGATGGGAGAAGGGGGCTTGGGGGTCGGGGGGGGGGATCGGTTGTTAGAGGAGAAAGAAGATTATGGGAGAGAGTATTTTGATACAACACACTTCTGAGGTGGGACAGGGTAAAAGGAGAGAAAGAAGAGAATAAATGGGAGTGGGGAGGAATAGAGAGTAGTACAGCTAACAATAGCAACTATGGGAAAAATATTGAAGCAGCTTCTATGATGGACTTATGATAAAGAATGCAATCCATCCCAGAGACAGAGCCAATGATATTTGAAAAAACACATTGAAGTAGACATATTTTTTCTCTCACTTCATTTCTCTTGAGTTTTCTCTATCTTTTTGGGAAGGAGTGGGGCTTATTTTTACTTTCACAACAAAATTATTGCAATAATGTGGAAATAAATAAATCACTAAAATTAAAAAAATAATTCCTTCACTTATAAAAAATTCCTAGAATTATTGAATTTCAAATCATTCCTGAAGTTGCCTTGGCAGCATAAGAACAAATGATTTTCCAGGCTAATTCAACTAGTAGGCCTGATGTTTGCCCCTGGGATAAGAGATCTAAATTTAGGCTTGGTGATGACAGGAATAGGACCAGATTACCTCATTGATAAAATGCTACTATCTTTTTTTTTCTTTTAAAGAGGTAGTGATAGGGAAAGTGTAAAACCTAATTTAGCGGGACACTGTAAAGGTAAATAGAGAATTAAGATTCATAACACAAACTTGAATGGAATGAAGTTACCCAGAAATTGAAAGAAATTATCAGGAGATTATACTGGTAGAACCTAATGATAAATTCTTTTTAAAAAACTCATTTGGCACATAAAGATTCATACAGAGTTAACTGACAAATAGAATTTATTAAAATTCTATCTAATGTTATAAAGGAAGGTAGGAAGCAGGACCTCAGATAAAGCAACAGAGAAATTGCATTATGGTTAAAGGCACCATGAATAATAAAATAATATCAGTATTTAATATATGCACCAAAAGACTTAACACCTGAAATCTTAGTAGAAAAGTTAATTTAATTGTAAGGAGAAAGAGATAGCAAAACTATAACTATTGGTGATCTCAGTGTAATCCATTCAGACTGTGCAAATCTAAAAAAAAAAAAAATAAAGAAATGAGAAAGAAGTTAAATACCTGAAGTGAATTTGAGAGGTTAGACATGATAAAGATATGAATGTAAATAGAATGGAACTTACATATTTCTTAGCTGTGACTAACACTTTTACAAAACTTTGAGATATCATGGGATATTAAAACTTCACAAGCTAATTCTAAAAGTTGAAATACCAAAGTTTTTTTAACCAAAATGCAAAAGTTATACTTAATAAATGGAATTTTCAGTAGTATTTCAAATAAGTGAAAATTAAATACTATACCATTAGCAAAAGAGAAAGAAATCATAGAATAATAAATTATTTCATCATATAAAATGACAACAATGAGACTCAGTATCAAAAATTTGGGGATGTAGCTGAAGCAGTTCTTAAGGGAAAGTATATAGCATTAATTTTTTTATCAATGAAGAAATAAATAACAGATCAATGAAGTATGTATATAAAAATGGAAAAGGAACAAATAAAAAACAGAACAGAAATTTTGAAGAGAATTTTTTTATAAATAAAAATAAATGAACAAAACTTATGAAAATCATAGACAGCAGCTTTTTCTTGGGAAAAGACCAACAAAATAACTATTAACAAATCTGACATAAAAGAGAGGCAGGCCAAATTGCTAATATCAAAATGAAAAAGAAATGAAATAAATGAAATTATTTCTGTTCAAATGAATATCTTGGACCAGTTATTTGCCAGAAAGATGATAATAAATGAAATGGATGAATATTTACAAAGAAGTGACATATTTAGAGTACAGAAAATGCATATATGTTTATTTGTATTCATGTGTGTGGGGAGAGAGAGAGAGAGAGAGAGAGAGAGAGAGAGAGACAGAGAGAGAGAGAGAGAGAGATACATGATATATGGAACCCTTCATCAACATATGTTGTTACTCTGTTGGAAATCACCAGCAGATGGATTTTAGAAAAACCTGGAGAGACTTATGTGAACTAATGTTGAGTGAAGGAAGCCGAATGAGGACAACATTGTACATATTAACAGCAACATTGTGTGATATTCAACTATGATAGATTTAGCTCTTCTCAGCAGTACAATGATCAAACATCAGTCTAAAAGACATGCTGGAAAATGTCATCCAAATCCAGAGAAAAGAACTATGGAATCTACATGAAAACCAAAACATACTATTTTCACTTTTTTTTAAATTTGTTTTTTCCTTTCAAGTTTTTCCCCCTTTTGTTTTGTTTCTTCTTTTACTACAGGATTAATATGGAATTGTTTAACATTACCATAAATGTAAAGTATATCAGATTACTTGCTATCAAGGGGAGGGAAAAGGGTAAGGGAGGGTGAAACAAAATTGAGGAACTCAAAATCTTACAAAAATGAATGTTGAAAATATCTTTACATATAATTGGAAAAATAAAAAAAATAGATAAAGTTTTAAAAAGCTATAAAAAATGCACATGGAGCCAAAATGGTGGAATATAGGTAGCTACTCAGCTGAATTCGCCCAACATTTTCCTTCAAATAACCTAAAAATATATCTTTAAATAAACTTTTGTAGAAGTAGAGCTAACAAATAGGATTATCACCTATGATAACCTAGGAAGTCAGAAAGAAATATCTCTAATTGAGATGGGAGTCATTCAAAACCATGTCAGGAACACCACCAGCAGTGGACCTTGGAGGTTGTGCAATTGCAACTCAGGTTCAGGAGCTCTCAGCTCAGAGGCATTAGGATGGTTGGACAACTGAGCAGAAAAATATTGAAGAGAGGTCCCTTTGTTAATACTTGGGTACAACTGGCACTGATTGACAGTTCTATTGGCTATTTGTAATTCAGGGTATTAGTTATAGGGCAGAGAGGAGTTCTTGAAGTAAGACACAAGGTAGCAGGCATTTGGTTATATAGTAACGGGGTCAAGAGGAGCATTAGCACTTGTAGCTATAGGAGATTATGGGTCTTTCCTGGGTAATCAGAATGCAGACTAGGAGAGCAGTAACAACTTGGAATCATAATTTTGGAAACGATAAAAAAACTTGCAGACCCCCAGAGCTAGTGATAAATGCAAGAAGAAATGAGCAAAAATAAGTACACTAGTAAACCTTTGGTGGAGAATGGTCCAGTCATTCTGAACAACAATTTTGAAGTATTCCCAAAGAGCACTGAGCATATCCTTTGACCCAACTATATCATTACTAGATCTGTACCCCAAGAAGAAAAAAGAAAAAGGAAAATATATATGTGTATATAAATATACACACACAAATATATATATATATATATATATATATATATATATATATATATATATATATCTGTGTGTATACAAAAATATTTATGGCAACTCTTTTTGTGGTGGCAAAGAAATGGAAATTGAGGGGGTATTCATCAGTTGTGGAAATAATTGAACTAATTGTGTGAACAGGTTCAGGGTACTCTTTTACTATAAGAAATGACAAAGATGGTGGTTTCAGAAAAAAAAATGAAAATAAGAAAAAATAAATGCAAGACATGAACTGATGCAAAGTAAAGTGAGAAGAACCAGGATGTCATACACAGTAGCAGGAATATTGTAAAGGGGATTGACTGAGAAAGATTTGCAATTATCTAAGATAATTCCAAATGACTAATGATGAAAAAATGCTTTACATTTCTGGAGAATGAACTGGTGAACTCTGAGTACAAACTGAAATATATTTTTTCACTTTTTTTTGTATTTTTGTGAAATGGCTAATAAAGAAATATATTTTGTATGATTCACTTTATAATTAATTGATATTATTTTTCTTGCCCTCTCAGTGGATAGGGAAATGGGCAAGAGGGAGGAAGAGAATTTGGAACTCAAAATGTAACAAAAAAGAAAAGGAATGTTAAAAATTATAAACACACACAAAAGTAGTTTTCTTAAATAAAGCACAGCTTTACCAAAGTCCCATCTCATTCTTCATGTTCAATAGTCTAGTAATTCCCAGTTACTTCCAGAATGAAATATAATATTCTCTGTTTCACATTTAAAGCTTTTCATAATCCAAATCCATTCTACTTTCCCAGTTTTCTTATACTTTTGTTCCCCACGTACCATATGCACATATTTTAATCTTCTAACATGGGCTTACTTTCTGCTCTTTGAATATAATATGAAATCTCCCATGGCTATGCCTTTGCACTGGTTGTCCCCAGGTCTGCCATGTGCTTTTCCACAATCCTGTTAACTTCCTGTACACCTGCAAGACTCAGTTCAGATATCACCTTCTGCCAGAAGCCCACCCCGCAACTGCTAGTGTCTTCTCCTCGTCTATAATTTCTTCCTTCCTTCTTCTTCTATATATATTTCTCATATGTTGCTAAATATTTCATACTATTTCCCCATTAAAATGTATGTTTCCGGGGGGGCAACTAGGTGGTTTAGTAGATAGAATACCAGTCCTAGAATCAGATGGACATGAGTTCAAAACTGACCTCAACACTTGATACTTACTAGCTGTGTGACCTTGGACAAGTCATGTGACTCCATTGCCTCATCTAAATAAATAACTAAATGAATGAATGTA
Organism: Macrotis lagotis; assembly: GCF_037893015.1. Taxonomy (NCBI): domain Eukaryota; kingdom Metazoa; phylum Chordata; class Mammalia; order Peramelemorphia; family Peramelidae; genus Macrotis; species Macrotis lagotis. The sequence goes on from NC_133666.1 coordinate 221,380,839, forward strand.
TGTTTCTAGAGGGAGGGTTTTTTTTTTTTTTTGCTTTATTTTGTTCCTGTATCACCAATGCTTAGTATAGAGCCTGGACTAGTAAGTATTTTATAAATGCTTAGTGACTTATTGACTTTGACAGCTTATTTGCTCCTAGATCTCAGAATCAGAGAGATTTTACAGGTGATCCAAGTATTATTATTATTAATAGTCAATCTAAATGGGCTCTGTTATAACTTCCATCTCCCAGACAACTTAGCTCTGATCTTGACCAGAGCTCATGAATCAGTGTAAACACACTCTATCTTTCATTTTTCTTCATTGGGATATCTGACTTCAGCATGGAAATTTCACTGCTTAACTCATTGGAATGATTTACCTTCCCTTTCATTTACATTACCAAACTCATCATTGGTTGGAGAGTGGCAGCTACCCCATTTCCAAATGACTGCTATTATTACCTTGAATCCCTGGAGAAGTGATACTGATTTTGCTTTATAATTCCCTGGGAGGCTAATATCTTCATCCTGCCATAAGTTGCTCTATAATTTTGCTTTATAATATAAAAGGACTATGAGTAGAAACTCTATTGCTTTTACTTTATCCTGGCAATGAGGTTTTAACATTCTTAGTTATAGAAAGAATATGGAGTTTGTGTCAATTATTAAATTTATTTATTCCCAATAGACATTTGGGGATAGGAAAAAAACTTATAATTCAGAAGAGCTTCATCATTATTCCCTTAACTACCTGGTCCTCTTGCACTATCAAACTAGGGAACCAGGAAACCACAATGCCGATTTGGTTCCCCCTGATTCATTGTCTCCTGTGAGGCAGTGTGAAAAAGTTCTTTTAAAACCTAGAAATTCCCCTGGTACCAGACTATGGAAAATGAAGAAAATTTCCTCAGATCCTGATGAGAGTGACAGACAGGGCTTAATTCTTAATATGTATTTCCCAGATGGAATGATGGGATGATCTAGGTGAGGGATGGAAGGTGTGAAGTGAGGCTTTTCTTTTCACCGAAGGCATTCCTCTCCCCACCCCACCTTGGTTTTCTAATTTTACTAATCTAAAAATAATTCATGGGCTATTTACTGATTTTCATTTTACAATCTTTTTGTGTCAGTAATTTATTTAATGAATGAATGGAAAACAAGAACTAAGTTCTGGTATTATAAAGAGAAAGTAAGACAGTTTCATGTCTTGGGAACTCTCATTCAAAAGAGACCACATATAAGTTATTTCAGTCACAAATCAGATGAGAATTTTCCATGGTCCAAAGTATATATATATAGCAAAGTGGATGATGATAAATTTCCCTTATTGTATCTATGTGGATAATTATGTCCATTTCTGATATTAAAATGAGCATTCAACAGCCGAAGACAGAAGGGGAAAGAACTTTATTTCCAGATATTTTTTTATCTTCTTAGGAGGCCTTCAATATTGATAGAAGTCACCAGATATATTCAATGTTACTGGACAAAGTATATTTTAGGCAATGTTAGCAGGCCTGGTAATCACAGGAGGTGTTTTGACTACACTGGCATTTTGGCTTACTTCGTTGATGATGGTAGTTGATCAAGAGTTGGTGGTGGCAAGGAAAGTGGACCTCATCTCTGTAAAATTGCTTCCTTCACTGATGGCTCTGGAGCCTGGACTGAAAGCAGGGCAGATGTCTCTGGAGGCATTGATATTCCCAAGGTTCTTTGGTTCAAGGTCCTGGGATATCTTGATTAGAGTCTAAGGGGAGGTGATGGTTGAAGCATTGTTTCCAGACACACACAGACAAAAACACACAACAGACACAGACACAGGAAGACATGCATACACACCTATCTTTCCCTCAAGGACCCTTGCTACTTCAACTGAGCTGATTTGACTGCCACATAGTTGTCAGTTGGTTGGGAGTTGATGGGGTTTGTTGAATCTTTGTTATGTGCAAAAGTGGGTCAATATTTATTTCAGATAGCTAGTTGGAATAGTGCGTTAAGCATTATTTGGAATCATGATGACATGAGTTCAAATCCTGCATCAGACTTTTACTAAATGTTGTTCCCTGGACATATTACTTAAGCTCTTTCTCATCTTTAAAGTAAGGGAACTGAATTTAATGAGTTCTAAAGACTATTCCATCTTTAAATTCATGATCTCAAAACATGATATTTCATGACTGATTGGGACTGGTTCAAGAGGAATTATGTTTTAGGGTATCCTTAACTTATTTGGCCCATCTCAGTTCTCCACTTTCCTTTTCCACATCTTAGTATTTATCCATGAACTTGAACAAAGAGATTTCAAATGGGTGTGAATATACTTTTCTTTGAATATTCTCAAATTTAGCTCCTGAAACTCTTTGCCTACATGCTCTCTGACTGCTTTTGGCCCTTTTCCAGGGAATATTTATATATTTAAGTTATATGAACTCTAATCCCTATTGCTTATTACTGTTCTACTTTTATTGCTTCCAAATTTCCCTCAGAGGGAAGAGGAAATTTTTGGCTCATTTCATAATCCATAGATTATTACATTTTCTTGTAATATTGCAATTACATAGTCAACATCCACCCCAGTACTTCCTTATTTTTAGGAGCATCTTCTCTATCCCAAAGAATTATGGTGAGAAACAAGTAAGGGGACATAATACTGGAAATTATAAGTATGCATATATAAATATATATATATATATATATGTATATATACACACACACACACACACAGATATATGTCTCTACCCCAGAACTGGGAGATTAATGTCTTCATTCTACCAAACTTAATTTATATCATATCTCTGGTTATTTTTAAGTCCAGAAATTCTACTACTTTTTTTTTAAGATTTTATTTGAGTTTTGAGTTTTACAATTTTTCTCCCAATTTTACTTCCCCCCCCCACCATGGAAAGAAATCTGTCAGTCTTTATTTTGTTTCCATGTTGTACATTGATCCAAATTGAGTGTGATGAGAGAGAAATCACATCCTTAAGGAAGAAACAAAAATTATAAGAGATAACAAGATGAGACAATAAGATATCTGTTTTTCCCCTAAATTGAAGGGAATAGTCCTTGAAATTTGTTCAAACTCCACAGCTCTTTATCTGGATACAGATAGTATTCTCCATTGCAGACAACCCAAAACTGTCTCTGGTTGTTGCGCTGATGGAACAATCAAGTCCATCAAGGTTGAACATCACCTCCATGTTGCTGATAGGGTGTACAGGTGTACAGTGTTTTTCTGGTTCTGCTCATCTCACTCAGCATCAGTTCATGCAAATCCCTCCAGGCTTCCCTGAATTCCCATTCCTCCTTCTTTCTAATAGAAAAATAGTGTTCCATGACATACATATACCACAGTTTGCAAAGCCATTCCCCAATTGAAGGGCATTTACTTGATTTCTAATTCTTTGCCACCACAAACAGGGCTGCTATGAATATTTTTGTACAAGTGATCTTTTTACCCTTTTTCATCATCTCTTCAGCGTATAGACCCAGTAGTGGTATTGCTGGATCAAAGGGTATACTCATTTTTGTTGCTCTTTGGGTGTAATTCTAAATTTCTCTCCAGAAAGGTTGGATGGGTTCATAGCTCCACCAACAGTGTAATAGTGCCCCAGATTTCTGACATCATTCTCCTTTTTGGTCAAATTTGCTAGTCTGAGAGGTGTGAGGTGGTACCTCAGAGAAGCTTTGATTTGCATTTCTCTAATCATTAATGATTTAGATCAATTTTTCATATGCCTATGGATTGCTTTGATCTCTTCATCTGTAAATTGCCTTTGCATATCCTTTGACAATTTGTCAATTGGGGAATGGCTTTTTTTTTTAAAAAATATGACTCAGTTCTCTGTATATTTTAGAAATGAGTCCCTTGTCAGAATCATTAGTTGTAAAGATTGTTTCTCAATTTACTACATTTCTTTTGATCTTGGTTACAGTGATTTTATCTGTGCAAAAGCTTTTTAATTTAATGTAATTGAAATCCTCTAGATTGTTTTTGCTGATATTCTCTATCTCTTCCTTAGTCATAAACTGCTCCCCTTTCCATAGATCTGACAGGTAAACTAGTCCTTGTTCTTCTAATTTGCTGATAGTATTTTTTGTTTATGTCTAAATCCTGTTTCCATGTGGATCTTACCTTGGTAAAGGGTGTGAGGTGTTGATCTAATCTAAGTTTCTTCCATACTAGCTTCCAATTTTCTCAGCAGTTTTTATCAAAGAGAGAGTTTTTATCCCAATAGTTGAACTCTTTGGTTTTATCAAACAGCACATTACTATAATCATCTCCTGCTTTTGGACCTAGTCTATTCCACTGATCCACCACTCTATTTCTTAGCCAATAGCAAACAGTTTTGATAACTGATGCTTTATAATATAATTTTAGATCAGGTAGGGCTAACCCCCCTTCTTTTGCACTTTTTAAATTAAATTCCTGGAAATTCTTGACTTTTTATTTCTCCATATGAATTTTATTATATTAGGTCTACCTATCCATGAGCAGTTGATATCTGCCCAATTATTTAAATCTGATTTAATTTGTTTGAGAATTGTTTTATAATTGTTTTCAAAAAGTTTCTGAGTCTGTCTTGGCAAATAGACTCCCAGGTATTTTATATTGTCTGAGGTTATTTTGGATGGGATTTCTCTTTCTAGCTCTTCTGCTGTATCTTGCTAGACATATATATATATATATATATATATATATATATATATATATATATATATATATATAAGTTGAGGATTTATGAGGGTTTATTTTTATAACCTGCAACTTTGTTAAAATTGCTAATTGTTTCCAGTAGTTATTTTTGGATGATTTCTTGGGATTCTCTAGGTAGACCATCATGTCATCTGCAAAGAGTGAGAGTTTTATCTCTTCCTTCCCAATTCTAATTCCTTCAATTTCTTTTTCTTCTCTAATTGTTGAAGCTAACATTTCTAATACAATATTGAATAGTAGTGGTGATAGTGGGCATATTTGTTTCACCCCTGATCTTATTGGCAATGCCTCTAGCCTCTTCCCATTGAATATAAAGCTTGTTGATGGTTTCAGATAGATACTGCTAATTATTCTAAGGAACAGTCCATTTATTCCTACACTCTCTAGTGTTTTTAGTAGGAATGGATGCTGTATTTTGTCAAAAGCATTTTTCAACATCTATTGATATGATCATATAATTTCTGATAGGTTGTTGTTGATATAATTGATTATATGAATATTTTTCCTAATATTTAACCAACCTTGCATTCCTGGGATAAATCCTACTTAATCATAATGTATTATCCCAGTGATAACTTGTTGTAATCATTTTGCTAAGGTTTTATTTAAGATTTTTACATCTATATTCATTATGGAGATAATTTTCATTCTCTGTTTTAACACTTCCTGGTTTAGGTATCAGCACCATATTGATTTCATAGGAAGAATTAGGCAAAGTTTCATCTTTCCTTATTTTTCCAGATAGTTTATATAGAATTGGAATCAATTGTTCCTTAAATGTTTGGTAGAATTTACTTGTGAATCCATCAGGCCCTGGAAATTTTTTCTTAGGGAGTTCAATGATGGCTTGTCGAATTTCTTTTGATGAGATAAGGTTTTTAGGTTTTAAATCTCCTCTTCATTTAACCTGGGCAACTTATATTTTTGTAAATATTCATCCATTTCACTTAGATTATCAAATTTATTGGCATAGAGTTGGGCTAAATAATTTCAGAATTATTACTTTAATTTCCTCCTCATTGGTGGTGAGTTCACCTTTTCATTTATGATACTAGCAATTTGATTTTCTTCTTTCTTTTTTAATCAAATTGACCAGAGGTTTATCCATTTTATTGTTTTTTTTCATAAAACCAGCTTTTGGTTTTATTTAGTAATTCAATAGTTTTTTGCTTTTGATTTTATTAATTTCTTCTTTAATTTTTAGAATTTCTAATTTGGTATTTAATTGGGAATTTTTAATTTGCTCTTTCTCTAATTTTTTTAGTTTCATGTTTAGTTCATTTATTTCCTCTTCATGTAAGCATTTAAAGATATAATATATCCCCTGAGAGCCACTTTGAATACATCTCATAAGTTTTGGTATGTTGTTTCATTATTTTCATTATCTAGGATAAAAATGGTTAATTCTTTCTATAATTTGTTTTATGGTCCACTCATTCTTTAAAATGAGGCTATTCAATTTCCAGTTGGTTCTGGGTCTGTATATCCTTGAGCCAATATTTTATATGACTTTTATTGCATTGTGATCTGAGAAAGATGTATTCACTATTTCTGCCTTTCTGCAGTTGATCATTAGGTTTTTATGTCCTAGTACATGGTCAATTTTTGTATAAGTTCCATGTACTGCAGAGAAAAGTGTATATTCCTTTCTATCCCCATTCATTTTCCTCCATAAGTCTACCATATCCAGTTTTTCTAACAATCTATTTACCTCCTTAACTTCTTTCTTGTTTATTTTATGATTTGATTTATCTAAATCTGAGAGTAGGAGGTTGAGGTCTCCCACTAATAGAGTTTTGCCCTCTATGTCTTCCTGTAGTTCTTTCAGCTTCTCCTCTAAGAATTTGGATGCTATCCCATTGGGTGCATATATACATATATTCAGTATTGGAATTACTTTATTGTCTATGGTACCTTTTAGGAGATTTTTGCAGCTGCTTTGTCTGAGATAAGGATTGCTACCCCTGCCTTTTTTCACTTCAGCTGAAGCAAAATATATTTTGCTCCAACCTTTTGCCTTTACTCTATATGCATCTCTCTGCTTCAAATGAGTTTTTTGTAAGCAGCATATTGTAGAATTCTGTTTTTTAATCCACTCTGCTATTCACTTATGTTTTAAGGGAGAGTTCATCTCATTCTCATTCAAATTTATGATTACTAATTCTTTATTGTCCCCCCCATGCTATCTTCCCTCTGGTTTGTATTTTTCCCCTTTATCTGTATTCTCCAGTATTTCATTTCTGAATATCATCCCCTTCAGTGTGTTTGCCCGCCTATATCACCCCCCCCTTTCGTTCCCCTTTCCCTTTTCCTTTTCCTTCCTTTTGTTAGTTCCCCTTTTCCCCCCTCCCCCTCCCTTTCTCTGTCCCCCTCCCCTTTTCCCCTTTTAATACTTGAAATGTTAGATGTTTTTAAGTTAACTAAGTATGTGTAAATTGACTTTAAACCAAGTCTGATGAGAAGAAGATGCAGGTGTTTCTCATCTCCTCCCTTCTTCCCCTCTATTACCATAGGTGCATTGTACCTCTTAGTGTAATGAGATTTACCCCATTCAATCCCCTCCCTCCTCCCCTCTCCTTCCTGTCCCCCTTTTTAAGGGGGTAGTGTTTTTTAGATCATTCTATCTGAGTAATAGAAAATTCTGCATAATCTGTCATTTCTAAGTTCATTCTATCTAATAGAGTTAAAATTCTTGAAAGTTTTTAGAGTCTTTCTCCCAAGTGGGGTTAATGCCAGTTATATCACATTGGATAGCAGTCTCATGGATAGGTCATGAATGTCCATCACTTCTTGTTAGGTATATTCTCTCTGTTAGAGTTATAATTCTCAAGATTTATGAGAATCTTTTTCCCCATGTTGGGATATAGCCAGTTTCAACTTATTGGATAGCAGTTTTTTTTTCTTTTACTGTCCCCTTTTTTTAAACCTTTTCATGTGTGTCTTGAACCTCCTGTTTGATATACAAATTTTCTCTTTAGCTCTGGTCCTTTCATCATAGAAATTCTACTTCTAATAACCATTTGTCTCAATTTTGGTTTCTTTTATCCAAACTAATGAATAGATTTGCCAACTATCAAAAAATTTTTAGGGATTTTAAAACCTGGGATTCCTGTGCAACTATCCCCAGATGTCTCTCAATGCAAAATCAGTTTTAGGTTGTTTGAGATTTGCTAGTCATTATATAGGTCACTTAGTAGATTGAGAGCTGAACCTGAAGTCTGGAAGACTCCTCTTCCTGAGTTCAAATCTGACCTTAGACACCTAATAGCTGTGTGATTTAATGCTGTTTGCCTTAGTTTACTCTTCCACAAAATGAGCTGGTGAAGGAAATGGCAAGACACTTCAGTATTTTTGCTAAGAACACCCCAAGTGGAATAATGAAGAGTTGTATATAAGTGAAACCATACCTTCTTTTTATCCTAAAGTCACTATACTCAATTAGACCCTCAACACCACTTTCTTGTATTATTTAAATAGCTCCTATTGGTCATCCTGCTGTTAGCATATCACCTCTCCAGCCCATACTTTATACTTCTGTCAAAATAATCTCTCTCTGATCCTAAGCTGACTGTTGCTTCTTGCTCAGAAATGCTCAGAAATTTTCAGAATGATCCCCCACCAATAAAATACATTCTCTTTAAATATATTTAAGGTTCAGCATTCTCTAGTTCTAACCTAGCCTATGAAATCTGTGTTTTTCCCCCAAAATTAATCCCTTTAAGCAAATTTTACAGTGTCCTAAGTTTCAGTACAAGTTTAAACTAATAAAATTTTAACCTGTTAAAGAGTAAACTGCATGAAGTCTTTTGGGATAGCCTATATTTCAGTCAAATGGAGCCAATAGTTATCCTTGATTCAACATGCTTTTTTTGCCCACTTCCATATCTTCTCTTGGCTTATCCCTCATATCTGTAATGTACTCCCTCATCTTTTCCTTCCAAAATCTTCTCTCTGTTCAGGTTAAACTTAGTGTCTAATGTCTTCTCATCCCTTGAGATAATAATGTTCCCTTCCTCCTTGGAGTGATTTGTCTTGATGCCCTTTTTACCCTTCCCTCACAACACTCTAACCTTTCATTACATTTACTTGTGTACTATGTAGGGTCTTCCTATCCCCCATTAAAATACAGGCTCCTTGTGGGTAGAAACAATTTTTGTCTTTCTTTCTAGCCCTTATATTAGAGATTGGCACAAATAGTAATTTAATAAATTTATATGGAATTGAACTGAATTGAACATTTTCAAAGTGCTCAGCAATTATAGCATGTAAAGCAAATTTCTCTCACTGATTTCATTAGTTTAATTGTTAGAAACAAAAATGAGTGGAGTTTATAGTATATTAAAATGAACATTGTTATTCTACTCTCATTGAATTACAAAAGGTTAAATTTGATTAAGCCTGAGTTGGATGCTCATACTTATTTTATTGAAGATGTCCATCCCAAATACAATTAGTGATAATATTTTGGGGCCTGGAAGAGATTGAGTTCAATTCCAGGGAGCTTAAGAGCCTTGCATTGTATCACCAAATGGTCTAGACAGAACTGAAATTGAGGGCTTTTGATTCCTAATCTTCTCCTTTTTTTTCCTTCTGATATTATACTCCATAGCTGGGTCATGGCTGAGCAGGTCTTATGATGAAGCTATAATTTTAAGATGAATGTCCCTGGTGTATAGCGTAAATAGAGTTACAAGATGCATAAGAGTTGATGAATGATGCTGGACAGTACATTCTTATAGTCAGAAACTTCAATGTTCTAGGCTCTGACACATTTTAACTAAGATATGATATTTCTATTTAATAAATAAAAAAGTAATTCAATGCAAGGATCTTGGAAGAGAGAATGCTAGTCTTATGAGATTAGGAAAGAATTTAATATAGTTCAGAGGTGTCAAACTCCTAACTCCTGAATAAGTACTAAAAAGTTCCTGAAGTTTAAAGCAGATTTAAATATAATCAAGAAAGTTTTTAGCAAAACAAATAAAAATACAATATAAATATATAATGTTAATTTGTGGATTTTGAAGTCAAAATGTGACACCCAGGATCTATTTATAATTGAGTTTGCCAATGTAGAAGATAGTGAAGGAAGAAGAAATCTAAAAGACAAAGATAAGGAAGGAGGGTATTCAGGTACTGGGATATAGATATGGTCAGTGTAAAGGCATGGAGATGGGAGACGAAATCTTGTTTGTGATGAACAGAGAAGGTTAGTTTGAGTGGATTGAAAGAGTAGCAGGAAGGAGCAAAAGAGAGTGAGAGAAGAAAAGAGAAAAAAGAGGCAAGAAAGAGCCTTGAGAAACACTCACAAATAGAGGGTGGAATATAAATAATGAAACAGCAAAACAAAGCAAGAAAAAATTGTCAAGGAAGATAGGAGAACCAGAATAAACAATGTCATGAAAGTACAGAAAGAATGGATATTCAAGGAGAAAAATGATAAACTATTTCAAAAGCATCCGGTTGGTGAAGAAAGATGCGAATTAAGAGATTAGTGGTAATTTTGGAGAGGGCAGTTTCATTTGAGTGATGAGGTTGGAAGTGAGAAAGTAAAGGTTTGAGAGGTGAATGAGAAGAAAGGAATAGAAGGCACAAAGCATGCATCATTTTTCCACTAGGAGTTTGACTAAGAAAACTAGAACAATTCAAACATAAATATTTCATTCATACATAGCAGAATGTTTATAATCCATGGATGTCAATTAAGATATAAATACTCTTACCTAGGCAGTCTTATGCTCTTCTCATTTCTGGAGGATTCTTCAGTCAATGTGGGCTGCAAGAGAAAAGGATAGATAAAGGAAGGTCGTGGTACTCAAAACAAAAGAATTAGAACCAGAACTGGAAGTATTATGCATCCTTAACCCATGCTTGATCACTGTATTCTTACAAAGTTAAGTAGATCTTCCTTTATAATATTTTGCCTAACTTTGTTGAATAAATTACTTCATTCCAATACCTAAGGTTAAAATGGTTGGGTACAACCTCCTCTCAAAGCCTCTCCTTTTTTGCATTCTTAATATTTATTATTTTCATTAACACATCATTCAGTTAAAAGATTACTAAGCATTCTCTTCCTTAAAAAAAGTTTCTAGGCTCTGACACATTTCACTACAGACTTTAGAGGTTGTCATTGGAAATATAAAGAAATAAGGAACAGATAGTCCTGTTGGGTCCCAACTTAGAGTATAAGTGGGATATGAGTGTGTAACCATCATTAGCATTAAAAAGGCATTTCCTGCTGGATAGAAATATGAAATCCCCCTTAATTTTTCAGCAGGAACTGACAGACATGATAGCTAGCATCTTTAATTATTGATACATTTAACTGGTAATTGTTAGAGTGTGTGTGTTAATATTTTATCATTGATATTGAATTTGTGTATTGACCTGGCTTTATGAAGTACCTGGGGAAATATTTTTCATGTCACTGACATTTACATGTCTCTTTTTTTATAAAAAGAATTTGTAAATGATTTTGTGATTCTGTGACTTACTCCAGACACCCCACCCACCCATTCTATTTCTCTTCTTCCTCAAATCCCCAGGTTTACTACACTAGATTTTGCTTTCACCTTAAGCTAAAGACAACAGATACTTATTAATGGAATAAGTAAAACAAAATAGTGAATAGGAAAAAAAAAAAAACTTGAAGTTCCACAGAAAGATTTACATTTATGCTTTATTTTATCTTCTGAACTTGTCTGTGAGATAGAATGGTGACAGAATCTTAATTCTCATTTTATGGGTGGATAACATTTTAAATAGAGAAATTTTGTGATGACCTGAAAAAAATGGCAAGAAGAAGAGAGGAATTTGACTCCTCACTCAATTTAATATTTTCTTAGCCAAATTATTTTGTTTTTAGTATGAGCAGAATTCCCTATATCCAGGTCCAGACCTGTGGTACTACTCTTGATCTATCTCCATAACATAGTAAAACACTTTACCATTCTCCTCCAGTTCCCTACTTTCCTCTCTAGTTCTGGGAAATAGTATTAAATCAACCCCCCCACCATTCCTGGAAAGAATGAGTCAACAAATTGACCTCTGGCTTTCCTCGCTATTCCTGTGACATCCCAGATCAACACAGGCCTCCCTGAATATCATTCCCTTATATGAGTTGCCTTCTCTGTTAGAATATAAGCACCTAGAAAGTAGGAACTATCTTATTTGCGAATTTGTATCCTTGCCTTGTATCCCAGTGGCTGTTACCTAAGGACACTAAATGTAGATTTAAAAAAAATTTTTTTTATTAATTCATGTCAACAGATGAATACAGGCTTAATTTTCTTCCGACACATCTATAGTTATATTAACTCCAACAAGAACTTGCCAATTTAGAATTCTTGGTGGAATGGTAATCTTCTGTTTATCTATTTCTCTATCTCTCATCTATCAAAAGATAAATATGTATGATATATACACATACATAGATAAATAATACATATGTATCTGTATATCTATATACATATATACCATATACTGAAATCACACAGTCTTAGCATATCTAGCAGCTAAAGAATTGACTTTGGACTTAAAAGGATCTCGGTAGAAGTTCAGATCATGAAATACAATATCTATGAGACCCTGGGAAAGTCACTTAACTTTTCAGTTAACTCTTCAGACTTGCCTAAGGCAAGTCTCTAACTACAAATTGCAAAGTGTATGGAGTTTCCTTTCTCAATGATATTATTGGTAAAGTCTAGAACAAACAAACAAACAAAAAACCCAACTAAAACATATAGGTGTAATCAGTGCTTTGTTTTGGGCATCAAGTGTCTGCAGGAATTGCATTCAAAGGATATGATTTGTTCTGGGACTTAAGCCTGGTTATTTGGAAAAGGTTTCATTTTATTTTTTTGTATCAACATTTCCACCTACCAAAAAGAGAAAATACCAGTTTAACACTTCTCTATCTCAGTGCATTGGGCAAATATTGTCTTTAGCAATCTTATTCCTTTCAAGATCTAAAATTTGCAAAGCTGGACCACTTTGCTGTCATACTATTGCACCATTCCCCATGTTGAGTAACTTACTGAGGTGAAACATTTTATTCAGGAAACAATTTGGATGAGAACTGTAGAGAATGAACATTGTGTTCTTTACATGACAAAAGATCACGGGATATGATATCCTGTATAAAGAACATTCTTCTGAAATACATCATTCCTCCTTTCTCCTGTGTGTACACAAGGACCTTTCTTTGTCACATGCAAGAGGGCGCATAACTCCAAAGGAGACAGAGTTAGATGAAAAAAGAGCAATTCTAAACTCTGCTGATTAAAATAAATGTGCTCATAAAAAAGACAGGAGAGTAAATTACTACATCCCCAGAACAGCAGTAACTTATACACCAACAAGTTATTTTTGAGTTTGCCAGAGGAAATAATCTGCTATCAACAAGGGGTAATTGCCTGAGCAAACTCATCTTTACATCTCACACGCACTGTCACCTTGTATAAAAAAAAGAGAAATGCACCACATATCAATTCAGAAAAGATTTTTGGAAATATTCTTTTAAAGGTTGCTTCTCTCTCTTAGGCTGCTAAAAGGAAAGAACATATACACAGTTCAGAACACATCTAATCTCTTCTCCTGCCTTATCATGTAATCACATCTGAACACGGCACGAAATTCATGCCTTAGGAGCCTGGGGGCAATATGAAAATGGATCCATTTTAGATTGGTATAGAAATTCCAATCTGAGATTTACCTGTGACTGTCACAGGTGAAACAGGTTTGCTAAGACACTCTGCAGGAATCAATGCTACTACTATTAAGGAGAAATGTTGATGGGAGTTTTGGTTTTAGTTTTACAAGGAATGATGGAGATAGAGGAGTGGAAGCAGGAAGAATTCATGAAAAAGAGAGAATCAGACAGAGAGACAGAAGGACAGAGAAAGAAAGAGCCAGAGATGAAGGTAAAGTCAGAGAACACAGAGGGAGACAGAGAGACAGAGAGAAACAGAGTAAAAGAGACAGAATCAGAGAGACCTAGAGAGACAGAGATCGAGAGAGACAGAGACAGATAGCTAGAGAAAAAAAAACCCAGAGAAATAGAGAGAGAGAGAGAGAGAGAGATGGCTAGAGAAAAAGAGTCAGAGAGAGAAAGAAACAGAGAGACAGAGAGTGACCCAGAGACAAAAAGAAACAAAAAGAAACAGACTCACAGGCAGAGGGACAGAGAGAGATGAGGATGGCTGTCTATTTGATACTAACATTTTCCTTTAGCCTATGGGGAAGATGCAAACCTGAGCAAGAAATAGGAATATACTTTATTTTTAAAAGCTACTTAGGGCTTCCATTCTGCCCTAAGTAGACTTCAGTGGAATTCATAAATGTACATTCAATTTCAGAGATAGATTAGCTCCTTGTACTAAAATAGCAAGAGCTTCTGGGAAGATGGGGGTTATAGCTATGTGATTGGTAAACAACAGAAACTCAGGGAGAATAAAGTTGCCACATAGCTTTTTATTTGGAAAAACAGTCATCTTATTGAAAGAAATGTAAAGAGAGATCTAAGTCTGTGGTCCATAAGTTCAACAACTTATACATACTTCAGTGAAAGGTTTACACATGGGACTTATGGATATCAGCACAGTGGCTCAATAGTACCTAGAGCTATGTTGAATTTTTATAAGAAAATGCTCCTTTTCTATTCAAGTAACTAGATTAGTATTGAAGAAAAAGAATCAACATAGATTATTGTTTTCCTTATATTCACCAATATAATTTTATTAGTAATCACAAATATTCTTCCATTTCCCCCCCACATGTAATAGTATAAGTTGACATAAATTTTTCTTTTGGGGGATTATGTAACCTTTTCAAGTTCTTTCCATGCTACATTTATTCCTGTTGGTTTTTCTCACTTGACACAGAAGTGTGCAGGAATGACTTTGTTGTTGTTGAGTCATTTTGTGTCCAACTCTCTCTGATGCCATTTGGAGTTTTCTCTAGCAAAGATACTGGAAGCAGTTTGCCATTTCTTTCTCTAGTTCATTTTACAAATGAGGGAACAGACGCAAACACGGTTAGGTGACTTGTCCAGGGTCACACAGCTAGTAAGTGTCTGTGGTCAAATTTGAACTCAGTTCTTCCTTACTTGAGGACTACTTCTCTGTCCACAATGCTACTGAGCAGCCACATGCATGGCTACTGGTCATAAAATGTAACTATCAAGATTATTGCCTGTTAAGTTAATTTTTGTACCTCTAATAGTATATGTAAAAGGCAAGATTTGAACCTTGAACTTCCTGATTCCATGGTCTTTTTCTATATCATATTGACTGTCTATGATATAATGCTTCTAAAAATTAAGGTAGAAGTTAGTAGAAGTAGTCAATGCTCTGAAAAATTTCATAAAAAGAGAATGCACATGGCAGTAAGATTACTTTGGAGTTCCCCCAAATTCTTAGGTATTTGTCTCCTTCTTCCTACTGAAATGACCACCACTTTAGTTCAGATACCCATCACCTGTCACCTGGATTATTACATCAGATTTCTAATCGGTTTCCTGCCTCAAGGATCTCACCTCTCTCATTCATCTTCTACATAGCTGCCAGAATAACTTTTCTAAAGCATAGATCTGACAATGTCATTCCCTACTCAACAAACACCAATGTCTCCTTATTACTTCTCAGAAAAAATAAAAACTTCTCTGTCATTTACAGACCTTCACCTGGTGTTGTTAAAATTAGAAAGGAAGAAATGAACTAGAAAAAAATCTTTTAAAAAAGTTTCTCATAAACTCCTGATATCCAAAATTCAATAGAAAAATCCATGAGCAGTTAATATTCAAGGGAAGAAAACCATATTGCTGATGATCATATTTTAAAAAAAATGCTTCAAAACATATTTATTTACAAGAATGCAAAACAGGTCTAACTTGCATATCATTGGTGGATGATCCCAAATGGTATAGCCTTTTGTAAAAATATTTTGGAACTATGCCCCAAAATTATTAAGCTGTGAATATACTTAGATTTAGCAATACCATTACTAAACCTAACCCCTAAAGAGATCAAAGAAAGAGCAAAGTGATATATCTGTATAAAACTATTTATAGTTGACTTTTCATAGTAGCCCAAACTGAAAACTAATTGAATACCCACCTATTGGTACAGGTCTAAACAAAGTGTGCTATATGAATGTAATAAAATATTTTGTGCCTTAAGCAATGCTGAAAAAGGACAGTTTTAGAGGAAAGTTGGAAGACATCTATGAATTTATGAAAAATGAACCGATTAAAATTACAACAAAAATTTTTGTGCACAGAACCACAGTACAGAGAAAAGACAATTTAAAAAGACTTAAGAATTCTGATAAAATTACTTATAAACATTAGTCCAGTTTACCTACCCATGTATATAAATGTATTTAAAATGGAGAATAAAACAAACATCTTTGAACATGGTAAATTTGGGAATTTGTTTTTGAGAAATCATACACTTTCATTTTCATGTTATTATTTTAACATTAACAAATGAGGGAAAGATAATAAATGCTTGCAAAATAAATTGATTTAAAAAATTTTGTATCTTTACATCATATTAGTCTATTAATTGGGAAAATGTGTAATGATCAATTTGATACTCGAATGGAATTGCAATTGCCTTGTAAAAATAGCTCCACTGATTTAATTGAAAACTTTTATCAATGAAGAATCTGAGATTCAGAAAAGTAAAATTGTTTGCTCAAGGTTTTACAGCTGGCTAATGGCAGAGTGAAGACAAATTTGAGGTCTTTAGTCACCCAAGTTTCGAAGTCACAACTATTTCAATTTTACCATGCCATCTCCAAGACAAAAAAAAAATATTTCAATCATGAATTTTTTAAAACATTGAACAGCAAATCTGCAATATAAATAATAACAACCACAGAACATTTGGTTCATGTGTTATCTTCTAAATGAAGCACTTTCTGATCTGATTCCTACAATGAATTATGTCTCCTCTCATACCTTGTGCATATTTTGTAAATTATTTTATATGTTCATATTCCTTCTTCCAGTGTAATGTTAGCTCTTCCCTTGGAAGGATTGTTTCATTTTTGTCTTATGTATTGCCAGCTTCTTTCATAATGACTGGCCTATAGTGGGTACAGAACTGCTGGTTGGTTCACATGGTTCAAGTCTTGCTATGAGAACAGTTAAAGCCTATTAGAGCTAGAAAGCATAAGTTCAAAATTCAGTTTTCATACATTCTAGCTGTTTTACCATGCACAAAACACTTTATGTTGTTTTTTAGTTTATAAAAGGGAAGAGTTGGACTACATTATTGCTAAAGTCTTTTCTCGCTCCTAATCCATTGAGTATATGAAATTCTGTTGCTATTCATTAATCAGAGAATGATTCTGTAACTGAGAACTGAATTACATTGAGTGAACTGAACTATAGGAAAGATGCTTGTACTTCAATTAATTGCATAAATCAGTGATAGAAGCCCAGCATTCACTGAGATAATATAGACAACTACAATTTATGACAAAGATGCACAAAATAAAATAACAATGTGACAGTTTAGGTAGCCAGGCATTTTCCCTAGTTCCAGCCTCAGGCCTCCTGACCCTCATGATACCCTTGTCCTTTTGGTTTATTGTATACCTCAACTCCTGCGACCTCTAAATAGTCCTATTGTTAGCTATCTCTGGGAACTTCTTTACCTCCAAAATTCTGAACTCTGAAATTCTCTTCATTGATCATGGTCTTCTAGTTTTTCAACTCTTCTTTTCTCTTTTTTCTTCTGATATCTTTCTGTCCTTATCCTCACCTTCACTACCTTAATTCCTTCCTGTTCTCTCAGTCATTCAATCCTGTTCCAAATTCACTTTCATTGCTACCTGTCATTTTTTCAATAATTCCTTCTTCTTAACCCTTCATTCTGTTGTTCATTTGACATCCTATCATTTCAGCCTGCTACTCATAAACCTGGAGTAACTCCTATTTACTTCCTTTTATCTATTCCAAAGCTTCCAAACATGCTAGAAATAATCATGCTATCAGACAGTTTGAGTTGCCTGCTTACTTGCTTTTCCTTGATAATAGATTGCAAGATTGTGGGAAGCAGGTGCTATTTAGTTCTTATCTCTATATCTCTAATTAATGTTATGTTAGCATTTAATAAATACTTATCAAATTGAATTTAACCTTAGTTGGATCCTCATGGTTTTACTGAAATAATTTTATTATTTTATTATTGACTTTATCATCTTTTTTAGCAACTTTTTAATTTATTTTTTTATTCTCATTTTGTACAAATATTTTTTTTTTACATTAATAAAATATTCTTCTTTACAAGTAAACAAAATACCCCTCCTCCTCCCCATGAATATAGATAGACTTGTTTGAGCGAAAAAAGTAAAGCGGAGAGGAAAAAAATTAAAATAAAAAAATAATAATAGTAATAATTGTAGGTATGGCCAGGTGGCACAATGGACGAAGCAACAGTGCTGGAGCCACGAGCACCCAAGTCCACATCCAGCCTCGTAAACCCAACAATCACCCAGTCGTGTGGCATGCAAGCCACCCGATCCCCACTGCCCTGCAAAAACCAAAAAAATAAAGAAAAAAGACCCAAAATAAAATAAAATAGTAATAATAGTAGGGGTGGCTGGGTGACAGATAGAGCACTGGCTCTTGAGCCAGGAGCACCTGGGTCCAAATCCGGCCCCAGACACCCAAAGATCACCCCGCTATGAGGCCCCAGGCAGGCCATCCAGCCCTACTTGCCCTGCACCCTCCCCCAAATAATCATAACAAAAAATGTGCTTGAGTCTTTGTTCCAACACCAACAACACTGTCATGGGTGGATCTCATTCTTTATGATAAGTCCATCACAAAAGTTATTTCCATATTTTTCCACCATTGCCATTGCTGATTGCAACTCCCTCCTTTCTTATTTCTCCACTACCATGTACTCTATTTTCTCTCTCCTTTCACTATGACTCTGCTGTAGGGTAGCTGAGTGGCACAGCAGACAGATCCCTGGTCCTGGGGCCAAGAAGCCCTGAACCCCCATACCACCCCTTAGGCCCAGAATCCACCTGGCCCTATGGTCCTCGGCAGGCCTTCCATTCCCAGCCCCTTGCAAGAAGTAAGAAAGAAAATGTGTCATATCTGGCCACTCTCCCCCCATGGTCTATCCTCTCATCCTTTATTCACTCCCTTCCCCCTGCTCCTCCCTCCTTCTTACTCCAGATGTCTATACCCCATTGAGTATATTTGCTGTTTCCTCTCCTAGCCATCTCTGATGAGAGCAAAGTTTCCCTCATTCCCCCTTGCCTCCCCCCTTCCATATCATTGCAATAGCTCATTGTAATAAAAAAAAATCTTATGTGAAATATCTTGGACTATTCCCCCTCTCCTTTTTCTTTCTCCCATTCCATTTCCTTTTTTTTCTATTGACTCCATTTTTACACCATATTTTATCTTCGAATTCAGCTTTCTCCTGTGCTTCAACTATAAAAGGTCTCTCTACCTGCTCTATTAACTGAGAAGGTTCATATGAGTATTATCAGTGTCATTTTTCTATGCAGGAATACATGCAGTTCATCCTCATAAAGTCCCTCATATTTCCCTCCTCTCCTCCAATCTCCATGCTTCACTTGAGTCCTGTATCTGAAGATCAAACCTTCTGTTCAGCTCTGGCCATTCCAAAAGGAACCTTTGAAATTCCCCTGGTTCATTGAAAGTCCATCTTTTTCCCTGGAAGAGGACATTCAGCCTTGCTGGGTAGTTCATTCTTGGCTGCATTCTAAGCTCTTTTGACTTCTGATATATTGTATTCCAAGCCCTATGAGCTTCCAATGTAGTTGTTGCTAAGTCCTGTGTGATCCTGACTGCAGCTCCACGATATTTGAACTGTGTCCTTCTGGCTGCTTGTAATATTTTCTCTTTAACTTGGGAGTTCTGGAACTTGGCTATAATATTCCTGGGGGTTGGTTTTTTCGGATCTCTTTCTCGGGGGGATCTGTGGATTCTCTCCATTTCTATTTTTCCCTCTGCTTCTAGAATATCAGGGCAATTTTCCTGTAGTAATTCTTTGAAAATGATGTCAAGGCTCTTTTCCTGATCATGACTTTCAGGTATTCCAATAATTTTTAAATTATCTTTCCTAACTCTGTTTTCCATATCAGTTGTTTTTTCAATGAGATATTTCATATTTTCTTCTAATTTTTTACTTCTTTTTGGTTTTGAAATATTGATTCCTGATTTCTGGTAAATTCATCAGTCTCCCTGAATTCTATTCTTTGTCTGAAGGATTTGTTCTCCTCAGAGAGTTTTCTTATCTCTTTTTCCATCTGGCCAATTTTGCTTTTTTTTTTTGGAACTCATTTTTTTTTTTTAGTTTTTTTGCAAGGCAATGGGGTTAAAGGGCTTGCCCAAGGCCACACAGCTAGGTAATTATTAAGTGTCTGAGACAGGATTTGAACCCAGGTACTCCTGACTCCAGGGCCAGTGCTTTATCCACTGTGCCACCTAGCTGCCCCCAATTTTGCTTTTTTAAAGCATTCTTCTCCTCAATAACTTTTTGAACTGTTCTATCCATTTGACCTAAGCTGGTTTTTAGCATGCTATTTTCTTCAGCATTTTTTGGGATTTCCTTGACTAAGCTGCTGACTTCATTTTCATGTTTGTCCTGCATCTCTCTCCTTTCTTTTCCCAGTTTTTCTTCCAACTCCCTCATTTGATTTTCAAAGTCTTTTTTGAGCTCTATCATAGCCTGAGCCCAATTTCTGTTTTTCTTGGAGTCTTTAGATGCAGGAGCTTGTGCTTCCTCATCTTCAGACTGAGTATTTTGGTCCTTCTTGGGCTCATTTGCAAAATATTTCTCAATAGTCTTCTTTTTGTTTCTCTGCTTGCTCATTTTCCCAGCCTGGGCCTGGTTTGGGGTGTTTCTTGAGCTTTTGGGACACTCCCACAAGGGTCTCAGTATGTGAGGTTCTGTCCTCCCTCCTGGTCTGTGAATGACCATAAGCGCACCCCTCTGCCAAGGGGCTGAAGTGGGGGGGGGGGGCTGCTTGTTCTATGTGGGGGCCTAGACTGTGGTCAGGATGTGAATGTGGTCAGAGCCCCAGAGTCCTGTTTCAGGGCCAGAGGACAGAGCTGGGCAGTCTCTCTCTCTTCACTCCCCTCCCTCTGCACAATGGGCTCATCCCCTGGAGGCTCCTGCTTACAGGCTCTGCCTGCTTCTGTTTCCTGGATCTGGGCTGGGGAAAGACCATGCTGCTGGCTGTGTGCCCTGAGGGCTGGGCTCCAAGTGCTTGCTCTGGCAGAGGTGCCCCGCTGTTCCCCCACTTTGTGCCCGGTGTTCCTCGGGGTGCAGCTCAGGAGACTCCCCCGCTGCTGTGAGCTGAGACCCCCAGGGCCCTGGGGCTGCCTCTGGGAGGCTGAAGTTCTTTGGCTCTGGTGGGCCACCCCTCTGGCTGGCCGACTCTCCGACCCCGGGGAGCAGAGCCTTTCTGCTCTTTTCCAGGTTACCTTGAGTAGGAGAACTGCCTCACTGGGGTCCCTCTGTGGGTTCTGTCTCTCGAAAGTTTAGTTAGAATCCTTAGCTGATGAATTTTATCAGAGAGCTCCTAAGACTGGATCCCTTCTTGTTGCCATCTTGGCTCCGCCCCCGACTTTATCATCTTAAAGAAGCTCTTTCAAACTTTCTTTTCTCATTATAATTTCCTAACTATATCTTCTTGTCTCTTTCAGGGATTGCCTACTCCTACTTTTGCAGAAAGTTTGAGGCTGTCCAACACATGCTCTCTTACTTCTCTTTCACTTTTCTTATTGCTTCTATCTTTATCAATTCCTTCATTTCAACATTAAAGGAAAACAGATATCTTGTCCTCTTTCTGAACAAAGTAAATCTCTCTACCTCCTTTTTTTGGTAGGTTTTTGCAAGGCAATGGGGTTAAGTGGCTTGCCCAAGGTCACACAGCTAGGTAATTATTAAGTGTCTGAGGCCAGTTTTGAATTCAGGTACTCCTGACTCCAGGGCTGGTGCTGTATCCACTGTGCCACCTCTCTACCTCCTTTTAAAATTTAAATACACTCTTTTTAAAATTAAAAAATTCATTAAAATTTTTTGCTTTCTAAATTCTTTCCTTTCTTCAAGTCACTCATCTATCCAAGAGAAAGCAATAAATATGGGTATCCATTATATATGAAAATTCATGCAAAACATATTTCCAAATAAGGCATGTTGTAAAAAAAAATCAAGAAAAATTAAGTGATATGTATATGCTTCAATCTGTACTTAGATTTCATCAGTTCTCTCTCTCAATGCTCCACCTGTGCTCTTAATCTCATTCCCTCACTCTTCTATTATCTTGTTTCACTAATCATTTCTTCTCTCATTTTCAATTTCTTTCTTTTCAGTGTTAAAATATGCTTAAATCTCTCTTAACTAAAATAATCTTTCCTTGATGATTCTTCAAGCTACAGTCTCTACTCTCTACTCTCTATTGTTGTTAAACTTTTGGAAAGAATATTCTATATACATTGATCATTGTAGATCACTGCTCTTTTGACTATGTTACCCTGCTCATTCCTTTGATTTTTTTTTACCCAGATTCTGTCTTTTTTTTAAACTAACTTCTCCAACTATTACATGTTGGTATCCCCCCAAAGTACTGTGCTTGATATTTTTCCCTCCTTACATTCTTTCCCTTGATAGCTTCATCCACTTCTATGATTTCAGTTGATTTTTAAATCTTTATCAGTATTACTTCTGGGTTAAAAGAAGACTATGACGTCAGAAGACCTGTATTTAAATCAAACTTGTCATGTTTTCTACCTGTTTGACCTTAAGAATGCGATTCAACCTCTCTGTGTCTCAATTTCATTACGTGTTAGTTAAGAGAGGACTAGATCAGAGATGTTAAACATGGGGACAGTACTGCAAATCATAGGGAAGAAACCAGATTAAAAATTGTAAAAAAAATTGTAAAAATTGTAAAAAATTGTAAAAAAATAAATAAAATATAATGGAACAAATATAATGTTAACATTTGGCTTTCTAAGTCAATATGCAGCTACAGGAACTCTTATAAATGGTTTAGTGGCCGTCTGTGCTACTTGAGTTTGATAGCACAAGAAGGGGTGAACTTTGAGAGTTTAGATTTATAAGCATTTCTCCAGGCCTCTATTATACAAGCATAGACCTCAAATACCTACATCCCTATATTTAAGCATTTTTAATCATAATAAAATTAATACTCATTTTGGGGTTTTCAATTTGCTTCCCATTAATTTTCTCTCTTGATTTCCATAATGACTCTTTAGGCTTAGTTTCTATAGGTATTATTATCTTCATGGACATGTAGACAGTGTCAGAATTTGAACTCAAGTCTTTCTTGACTTTTAAGGCCAATAATCTTTCCTCTATATCATGCTACTATTCACATATTATTTTTGGTGATAGTACCACCTCCCAGTCCCCTTAATATATGACACTAAATTTCTCCTCCCTCACCCTCCCCTTTGAAACAATTGCTAAATCCTGTTGATTCTACTTTTATCTCCTCTTCTGAAGTTTCACTGCAATTACCTTTGTATAGATAGACATTTCTTCTCTAGACTACTTAAAAAGCCTTCTAACTAGTCTTTGTGCCTCCATTTTATTCCCTTTACAATAAGTAACGCTGAAAAATCTTCCTAACACAAAACCAATCCATAAGCACTAATAGGAAATCACTCCTTTTTCACTATATGTGCATATGTATACACACAAACCGTCCTACCTGAACCTGATATTCAAGGTCTACAATTTGACTCAATTCTATCTCTCCAGACTATCTCATGCATGGCCTCTTCACATTTTCTACATCACCAGCAAAAGAGAGTGTTCTTTAGACTCATTCATTTATCCTGTACTCTTCTGCCTGTCTTCCTTTGCTAACAATGTCTCCAATATTTTCAATAAGATCTGCCAATGTCATGTGAAGATTTTGTTAGACTGGCAGGTAAACTTCACTATAAATCATAAATTAATAGAATTTCAGAGAGCTTAAGGGACAGTTGATTCAGCCTATACCTTAAACAACAACTCCACCATTCCCAAAAGAAAAAATAAACCCAACCAAACCAAACCACCAATAATAAACCTTTACTGATGTCTCTTACAAGTAGGACTTTATTTTTGAAATTTCCAATGAGGGGAATCCACTATCATATAAAACTGCTTATTCCAGTTTTGAATAGCTCTATTGATTAGAATGATTTCTCTTTACTTTTTGCCTACATCTTCCTACTTTCAACTTAGCCTCATTGATCGTTAGTTCTACCCCCTGTGGAAAAGCAAAACAAGATTAATTTGTCTTCCACATTATAACCCTTCAAATATTTGAAGTAAATTATTATATTCACAAGGCTAAGTCAATCCCTTCCAGTTAGTCCTTAAGCTAATTATCAAATAATGTGTCTTAAGATTTAGTCTCATCCTGGTTATATTCCTCAGGATACTGTCTATTTTATTTATCCATCTTACAGTGTGATTCCCAGAATACAATACTCCAAATAGAGTTGGACCATAAAAAAAATACAGCAGGACTATCATCTTGCTGTTCTCAGAAGCCTCTTTTCATGAAGCCTAATGTCACATTAGCTTCTATAATAATCTTAATTATAAGTTTAGAACTCCAGATTTTTTAGATAAACTTTTGTCTAGCCAGACTTTCTCATCTTGTTCTTGTGAAGTTCAATTTATAGAGTATATTTATAAATACTGTTTAATATTTTAGATTTTATAACCAGAAAGGAATAATAATAATAATGATAATAATAATAATAGTAATAATTATATAATTATATAACCAGAAAGAAATAATGATAGTAATAATGATATAATTATATTAGAATAAGTAATTATAATGAGGATAGTTTTAATTGCTATTCTTTAGTGTTTTAATATTTAAAAACACCTTACAAATATTATATAATTTTCATCTTCACAACAATCCTGGAAAGTTGGTGCTATTATTTATCCCCATGTTACAAATGGAGAAACTGAGATGCAGGGAAGTTAAGTAACTTGACAAGGAGTACACAGTCTGAAGTAGGAGCTGTGCTCAATCCTTCCTGATTCTAACAAATTCAAATAGAAATAGAGGTCAATAATCTGAATACCATATTTCCCCATGTATAAGATGCACCTTAATTTTGGGACCTGAAATTTGAAAAAAGAAGTATTATATTAAGTTATTGAACTCATATTTTCTTCCTCATGAAATTCATACAACTCCTTATCATTGTCAAAACTCCCATCCATTAGCTCATCCTTAACTATGTTTGATGACAAATCACCATCTAGGAGAGGCTCTGATGCTCTCCTGCCTGTGCTCTGGTCTGGGGTTGACCATAAGCTCTGTCTGGGCAAGTCTGGTGCATGGAGGCATACTTAGTCCATTCTGCTTCATGAACCTGAAGCATAAATTATGTCCTCCTTTGAAATCAGTCACTACTACTTCTTCTTCAGCAATTCCTCTGGCCTAATGCTGAACCATCTTTGTGGACACAGGAATTACACTTGCCCTTTCCTCTTTAATCCATATCTTCATTTCCTTTTCTAACAGGTCATTTTGCTGACTTGCCTCCATGTTCTTCTTCTGCTGGGGTGTTTTCAATAGGTTTTGTCTTCCTGAAGCCTGTCTCGGGTTGTTTTCTCAGTTGGAGGAGGACCAAACTGACTTTCAGCAGCATGATTTCCATTCACTTTTATAAACTGAGTCACTTTGAACTTGAACGTGGCAAAAAATAACCTAATATACCCCTAAGAAATGTGAAACAATGAGCGCAAAGACAACAAGCCCCCAAAAGTGGGAAATGCAAGTAAAAAAATCTACAACCACTGCATAAGATGCTTCCTGTTTTGGGGCCCTAAATTTTTCAAAAATTATACTTTTACTTGGGGAAATATGGTGTAAAGATCTCTGAGAGTCATATATTGACTTAGTTTTAAACTAGGATGCTATCTGTTTTTTTATCATATTTTTTATTTATTGTATTAATTAATTCCCAGTTACACTTCAATCCAGTTTGGGGACTATTCTCAGGAATGTTGTATGCTACATGAGAGTTTTGTATATCTTGCAGGCACTATGTTTGACATCTCTGTGGTGCTCACACCACTTGACTGCCAGAATTTGGAAATCATTTAGTCAAAAGTCTAAATTTTAAAAAACTCATACTTAGAGATGAATAGATGAATAGATTTGCTCAAGGTCACATGCTGAATCACAACTTACTTTTATTGATGTCTTCTGTCTCGACATAATAGTCATTTCAACTCTTTTCATAGCTCCACTGGTTCTTCCTAATAAGACAAAGAACAATGATTAAGCTAACAATCTGATAAAGCTATCTTTTAGAACAATAAATACAATATTATTTCTGTCATTGTTCCCTGTTTGCCTATTTCTAGAGTTATCTATTCCCACTGTACTATGAGACTTTCAATGATTTTTCATTTATTTAAAGTTCAAATTGTTTTCCTTTACATTGTTCACTTAATTCTACTTATTTCATTTGCATCAATTTAAAGATTTTTTTCATTTTTAATGAATTCCTCACATTCATCTTTTCTTATTGCATAATATTACATTGCAGTCTTATATAATTGTTTCCTGCCACCACCATCCCTTCCCTAGTCATTCCCATTTTTACTCATGTCCCTTGACCACTTATCAGTTGGGGAATGGCTCTTGGTATAATATATTTAATATCATTTTCTCTTATATTTTGCATATGGAACTCCTGTCAATGATATTTGCTAAGGTTATTTCCCCAATTTTGCATTTCTTTTCTAATTCTATATCCATTTCTTTTATTCCTGAAAAGACTTTTTAATTTTACCTCAACAAAATAGACATTTAATAATTTTCTCTATCTCTTCTTTAGTTATATATTCTCTTCTCATGAATAGTTGTTGAGAGGTTTCTTTTCTAATATTTTGTATTATAATCTTTAATGTTGAGGCTGTATAAGCATTTTGAGTGGGTGTTGGTTCAAATATTTTTTCCTAGACTCTTTCCAGATTTCCCAGATTTTCTTGTACAAAAACATCTTTTGCCCAATAATTTATATTCTAGAGATTTATCAAACCTTAGACTTTCTCTCCATTAATTCTTTTTCTTGCTTATCTAGCCTACCCCATGGATAAACTTTTCTGTTTTTTTCCCCTTTTTGAAACCAGAAAAAAAAAGATTTTTTATGAAGTGAAGGTGACCTCAGTAATTATAGTGATAATTATTAAGTACTGAGGGGCTTTTTTTTAAACTTTGCAATTCCCATTCTTGATAAGATGATATATTGGCATAATAGGACCCTAAATTTAAAGTTAGAAGGAATAATAGAGATTACTGAGTGCAATCCCTTCATTTTGTAGATAAGGAAACTAAGTTTCAAAGAGTAAAGTGATATAATCAAGTTGACATCTGTAGCTAGTTTAGCTAGAAGAGAAAAGTGAACTGAAACCCTTTGTCATTCAATCCATTACTCTTTTACTATTCTAAAAATGGAGATAAAAGGAGGATGGGATGAGATCCTGGATTTAAAGTTGTTATTTAGTTCGTTACCCTTATTTCACAGATGAGTAACATTCTGTTTGTGAAAATATCTTCATCAATAGTTGAGTTGTCACATTAGAAACATGGCTCTAGAATAAAACTAACAGATGATGGGAAGTGGATGGTTTAGTGGAGGCCTGGAGTCAAGACCAGAACTCAAATGTGATCTTAGATACGTATTAGCTGTGTGACCCTTAGCAAGGCATTTAGCCCTCTTTGTCTCAGTTTCCTCATATGGAAAATGATTTGGAGAAGGAAATGACAAACTACTTTATATCTCTCAAGAAAACCCCAAATGGAGTTTTGGAGGATTAGACATGACTGAAATACCTGAACAACAACAAACAACAAATAGAAGATGATAAGCAATGGGAGAAGACAGTTTTCCTTTCATGCAACCCACCCAGACAGTAGTTTTCTCAATTTTTGTGTACACTCATAATCATAAGATTGCAGAGAGCATGTTAATAGTCATTCCTTTTGATAATTAAGTCATTTAAAAATAAATGTTTTTCTTATTATACAGCTAGAGAATAAGCTGAAGTAAGAGTTTTCCCCTTATAGCCAATAAGACAGGAACACTCATACAGGCATGTTTTTAATTGAAAATACTTTTTAAAATTACAGTGAGTTATACATTTTTTTACTTTATGAAGTCTTTTAAAGAATGCAACTGAAGCTAAACCTCATCATTATTATGTTGAACAGACAACACAGCCAGTCTAATCTTGAGTCTTGGCTAAAAGGGATAGATGTATTTTGTTGTTCTTGTTCATGTTAAAAAAATTAATATTAACTAGTGAGAAATATGGGAAGGAATTGATCCCTGTCCTGAATATTCAATTGCTAAAATATCACTTTAAATTCATGGAATTTAAATGATATTATAATTTTTACTTTTCATAATTTGTAGGTTTTAGGTCATCATTTTAATTTAACATTTTTATCTACTAAGAAAGAAAAAGATCTTAAATTGATCCTCAAGCATGATAATAATTTGCATATGAAATCATTGTATGATGATGCTTTTATCTTGGAAAAGATCATCATTTTACTATTGTGCTCAATTATTTGTGTGGTGATTTATTACCCTTTTTTTCTTTTGTTATGTGTATTATCCAGGCACACGTATATGCAGGATGGGCTTCTAGTTGTAGAATGGACAATTTCTTATTCAATCATTTTTTTAGTTATTTTCAACTTTTTATAGATCCATTTAAGATTTTCTTGACAAAGATCCTAAACTGGTTTTCCCTTTCCTTCTCTAGCTTATTTACAGATAAGGAAACTGAGGCTAAAAGATTAAGTGTTAGGTATGATTACAAAACTAGTAAGCATCTGAGAACAGATTTAAATTTAGATAATTTTCCTTACTCCAAATCCAAAACTTTATCTCCTGTATCACCTAGTTGCTCAGAATGGACAGGAACACTACTTATGTTTGTTAGCAGGTTGTCTGGACTCCTGCTCTAGGGGAACACCAAACTACAAGGTTGGAATTTATACCTCTTCACCATAGTGGCTGAAAAATATTGATCAATTGTCTCTACACTAATTCCTTTGGGTCTTTCTTCCCTAGAGATAAATAATATGAATGTGATTTCACTTATCTAAAATGGTCTGTGGTTATATTTTCTGAAATTGCCCCATATCTTGGATCCATTAATTTTTTTTTCGTTGGCATAGCAACAGATTAAAAGATGAACTATACTATCAGAGATTTGCTTCATTCTTAAGAAACAAACTAGACATTTATTTTATGTGTAATTATATCCTTTCTATCATTGTCTTTCAGTCTATGTGAGCTGTGACTTGGGTACTTCCTTCTCTTATTCCTAGGTGCACTAAGAAATTAGATTCTATAATACTGGGTTGCAATTAAAAAAAAATTTGGTTAAAATGCTATTTTGTACAATGATAAAAGGTTACTTTGAGGCAGTCACTGAGTCATGTTCTTTCTGTGAAATTTTGTTATGCAAATTGTAGAGCATTTTTTGCAGCTGACTGAGGCAAAAAATATTTCTTCTATTCTTTTCCACAATACTAGAGTTCATGTATACAAACAAGCCTCACCAAACATTGCTAATTAGGTCCATGAAATCATGGAGGGGGGCTGGGAGGGGGATTGAGGGATTAAGTAGTTTATGAGGAAAGTTATAAATATATTTTGTGGAGTGCAGAGATTGGCAAGTACTTCAGTGGAAGAGATTGGGTAAAACAACCAGGGGTAGGCGGGGGGTCAAAAAATCCTTGGCTAACTATGGTAAAACCAAAGTCAAAGAGTTCTTAGTTAAGACTTGTAGTTATGTGATATGGTGTGATGTACGAATGTGGGTGAGTGTGTGTGTGTGTGTGTATGTTTGTATGGCCTAAATCACAAGTCACGTGGAAGCAGATTATTAAAGGAAGGTGGAGTTAAGTTGAATAAGAAAACTTGGTGATAAGAGGTTCACATTCACGAAGTCGAGGTATATAAGTTGAAGCAGTTGCGAATTTAGAGAACGGGTACAAGTGAGTAGAAATAGAATGTATGCCAATCCAAGAGTATTAGAGTAGAATTCAGTGTTTGCACTATGGCACCACAATAAGATGTCATTAGGTTAAAGTGGGGTTATTGATGGACATACTGTGTTATCACCTATATAAAGGTTATATAAGTGATTTTGGGTCTTACTTTTGTTCATGTCCACTATCATTCTTTGCTGTGAGAAACCTAGACCTGCTGTCAGATCATTGAGATTGTATGTAATTGGCATTGCAAATACAAGGTCCTTGCAATTCTATTTATGTTAGGGAGGGAAAAACTGGTCAAAGAGTCAAATTTTTATGAATTTGAACAAAACGTTTGATGCATATAGTTCTTTTTAAAAAATTATTTATTTTCATCCATATGTACATGTACATTTTTAAGTTACAAAATTTCCTTCCACCCTCCCTTCCCACCCCCTTCCCCTCAATGGCAAACAGTCAGGTTAGCATTGTATACACATATTTTGATAAACATATTTACAGATTAGTAATTTTTGTAACGAGGAATTAGGATTAAGAAAAAAAGATCCATAAGAGATAATTTTTATAAAGTGCTCATCAGATTCTGAAGGGTTGTTTTGTGTGTGTTTTGTTTTGTTTTTCTTCCTCTGGTTCGGTATAACATTATCCATAGCTAGTCTAATACAGTTTTTCTAGCTCTCTGAACTGCTGAGAGGAGCTGTTTCTATCAAAGTTCATCTCACAATGTTGTTGTTGATATATATATATATATATATATACATTGTTCTCTTGGTTCTGTTTTGTGCTCAGCATCAGATCCTGTAATCCATTCTTCTCTAGAGTCTGACCATTTATAATTTCTTATAGAATAATACTATTCCATAGAATTCATGTACCATAACTTGTTTAACCATTCCCTAATTGATGTCTCCAATTCTTTGCAGTTACAAAGAGAGCTGATATGAATATTTTGAAACATGTGAAACTTTTCCAATTTTTTATAATTTCTTCTGGATATAGACCTAGAATTGGAATTGCTGGGTCAAAGGGAATGAGTATTTTTATTGTTCTTTGGGCATAGTTCCATATTGCTCTGTAGAATCGTTGGATCTGTTCACAACTCCACCAGCAATATATCAATGTCTTAATCCTTCAACCTCTCCAGCACTGATCATTTTCCCTTTTTTTCCCTCATCTTGGCTAATGCCATAGATTTGGAGCATTCTTATATGATTATATATAGTTTTAATTTTTTTCATTTGAAAACTATCTATTCATGTCCTTTGACTATCAATTGGGGAATGACTTGTAACTTTATAAATTTGATGCAATTCTCTATATATTTTAGAAATAAGACCTTTATCAGAACTCCTAGTTGTGAAGATTGTTTCTTAATGCTCTGCTTTCCTTCTAATTTTGGAAGCTTTGATTTTATTTGTGCAAAAACTTTTTAAATTAACATATTCAAAATCATTCATTTTGCAGTTTATAATCTGCTCTAATTCTTTTTTGGTCACAAATTTATCCCCTGTCCATAGAGCTAATAGACAATTTCTTGGTCTATTAATTTACCTATGAGGTCTCCCTTTATGACTAAATAATGAACCCATTTTGACCTTATTTTGATATTGGATGTGAGATGTGGGCCTATGCCTAGATTTTGTTATACTATTTTTCAGATTTCCCAACAATTTTTGTCAAATAGTGAGTTCTTATCCCAGTGATGTCTTTGGGATTTGTCAAACCGTGGATTGCTGAAGTCATTTACTTCAACTTCTTTTGAACCTATTCTAATCCACTGATCCATTATTCTGTTTATTAACCAGGCAGTTTTGATGATTGCCTATTTATAGTATAGTTTTAGATCTGGTAAAGCTAGGTCACCTTTACCTTTTTTTCCAAACAGTTTCAATGGTATTATGGCCCCTTTGTTGCTCCAGATGAATTTTCTCACTATTTTTTTCTACCTCTAGTAATTATTTGGTAGTTTGATTGGTATGGCACTGAATAAATAATATAATTTGGTTATAATTGTCATTTTTATTGTATTAGTTTGACCTAACCATGAAAATTCAACATTTTAGATCTGACTTTATTGGGTGAGAAGTGCTTTATAATTGTGTTCATACAGTTTCTGGGTTTGCCTTGGGAGGGTATCCAGTTCTAAAAGTATGATTTTTGGCAATATGAAATTAAAAAGCTTTTGCACTAATAAAACCAATGCAGCCAAGTTTAGAAGGAAGGCAGAAAACTGGAAAACCATTTTCACAGCTAGTGTTTCTGATAAAGGCTGATTTCTAAAATATATAGAGAATTAAATGAAATTTATAAGATTACAAGTCATTCCCCAATTGATAAATGGTCAATGGATATGAACAGGCAGTCTTCAGATTAAGAAAATAAAGCTAATTATTATCATATGAAAAAATGCTTAAAATCAATATTGACTAGTAAAATGCAAATTAAAAGAACTTTGAGGTACTATCTCATACATATCAAAATGACTCATGACAAAAACAGAAAATGATCAACATTGAAAAGGAAAAATTGGGACATTAATTCACTGCTGATGGAGTTGTGAACTGATCCAGTCATTCTAAAGATCAATCTAGAACTATGCTTAAAGAGCAATAAAACTGATCCTACCATTTGAACCAGCATCCTAGTTCTGTATCCCAAATAAATTGTAAAGAATGGGAAAAAACTTACACGTACAAAAGTATTTATGGTAGCTCTTTTTGTAGTGTCTAAGAATTGGAAATTTAGGGGATGCTCATCACTGGGGAATGATTGAACGAATTATGGTATATAAATGTTATGTAATACTATTGTTCTATAAGAAATCATGAGTGGTTGGATTTTAAAGAAGCCTGGAAAGATTTGCATGAACTGAACTTGGGAAAGTTAGTAGAAAAAGGAGAAGATTGTACACAATAGCAACAATATTGTGAGATGATCAACTATGATAGATGCAACTCTCTCACAAGTTCAGAGATCAAGGACTATCCTGAAAGACCTCTGTGAACAATTCCATCCACAATTGGAGAGAAAAACTATGCAGTCTGAATGCAGAGCAAAGCATACTATTTCATTTTTAAAAATTCTTTTATTTTTTCTGTCTTTCTCATGTTTTTTCCCTTTCCCCTTACATATAATTCCTCTTTCACAACATGATTAATATGCAAATATATTAAACATGAATGTTCATGTTCAACTTTTACTAGACTTTTTCTGCTAGAGAGAGAGAGAGAGAGAGAGAGAGAGAGAGAGAGAGAGAGAGAGAGAGAGGAAGAAAGGGAGAGTGGTAGAAAAATGTGGAATTCATAAATTTGCCAGTGGATGAATGTTGAAAAACTACCATTACATGTAATTGGAAAAATAAAATTTCAATGAAAAATAATATTCATTATCATGCATCCACCACCATTGTCCATGTCTAGGAGAATATAAGCAAATGGGTTCTTTAACTCCCTGGGGTCATGTAGTTTCATTTTCACCCTAGTCATTTTCTGTCCCTATTTTTCATCACTTGCTCTCAGAGCTGTTATTAAATCAAAATCACCATAAACTGTGGAAGAGTGATTTGTCTGTTTCTCTATTGACCATCTATGTGATTTCCCAGACAGTAACTTTCTCTTTGGCTAATGTCTATGTGTTTTTTCTCCCAGATTAGGACATAAACTCTTTTTGGATAGGAACTATCCCTCTTTTGTATTTATATTTTCAGAGTTAACATAATACTTGACCCAAGCTGTTAGTAAAAGGTTTGTTTGTTTTCCCATTCCCCAATGACTTATTTCAAGAAAGTTGAGATTTCAGTAGTTTTGGAACTTTACTCCCTTCAGGTCACATCTTCCCTCCGTGTTTTGAAAGGATTAAATGAAAAAAAGTTAAAAAGATTTATAATTTCTATGGATTATGCTAAACAATGGAAATATGAATAGAAAAGAAACATGAACTATGCCTTCAGGGAGCTTACAATTTAGTAAAAGGAAACAAGACATAATATAATAAAGGAGAGGTGGCTAGGAAAGAGTATTTTCCTTTGATGAGCCATTGTGATGATAAGTGGAGTCTTAGGAAAGACAGAACCCAGTAGTCTAATCAATCATTAAAAAGGAATCTTTCCATTTTCTATCCAACAAATTCTCAGCTAGCCTTTGCTTGAAGGTCTCCATTGAAGAGGAAACCATTACCTTTTGAAAAAAATATATTTTACTCTGACATAGATAATGGTTGAGAAATCTTTTCTTACTTAAAACATAAATTTGATTTTTTCCTCAACTTCTCCCTCTCATTCCTAGTTCTGTTCTTTGCATTCAAGATGAACAAATCTATACTTTTTTTCAACTTGAGAATCCTTCAAATTCTTGAAGTCTATTATTATATCATCCACTGTTTTCTCTTTTCCGTGTTAAACATCCCAAATTCTTTTAACTAGGCCGTATATGGAATGAACCTGGGGCTCTTCACCATTTTGGTTACTCTCCTCAGGATGTTTTCCAACTAATCAATATCTTTCTTAAAGTTTGGCACATAGAATGTCAGTTTCTTGAAATCAATTATTATATTACCCACTGTTTTCTTCTTTCCATGATAAACATCCCCAATTCTTTCAACTTAGACATTAGATGGAATGAACCTGTGGCCTTTCACCATCTTGTTTGATGCCATCATGCCACCATCTCCTTAGGATGCCATCCAACCAATTGATATCTTTCCTAAAGTTTGGCACATAGAACTTTAGACAAAAATCCAGATGTATTCCGATCCAGGTAGATAATAGTTGGACTATCACTTCTTTAGTTCTGTACCCTATATTATTTTATTTTAATTTCTGGTAGGGTTTACAAGGACCATAATATTATGGGAATTTACCTTAGGCTTGTGGTCCATTGAATCCTGAGGCTGAAAAATATAACCTGGTGGTCAGCCTGCTGGTAACAAATATCAGAGGTTTGGTTGGGCTGTCACTTAGGTGACAGACACAAAATCTGTTGGCAGTTCTATTGTTGAAATTTTTTCAGTTTGGCAGGGAAGTCAGATCTCAGTTTTTGCTCATGATGCCTTTGAGAATTGAGGGTCATCTCCATGCAAAAAAGACATTGAAGAGTGACTTTAGTGTCTTGAAATGCTATATGCTGATTCAAATCACTAAAAAAAGCTGTTATTAAATATAATGAACCTACCTATACAAAATCCTATATTAGCTACTTGGGCATGATTAATTGTTTTGTTAGACATTTATCCTTTGCTGAAGTCTCTAAAAATATCAAAGAGTTGACTAAGATGTCATGTATCCTTAGCCTCAGGGTAGAAGGATAATACATGGGGGGAGGGGAAATCAGAAACAAATTCTATAGACAAGATCCCTCTATGGAGTATTCTAGAGTCTACTCTCTTGGCATTGCAACTATAAAATCATTTAGAGGAAAAATATGGTATATCTCATCTGCCATGAAAATGCATATAGACATTGATAATTAAGATATTTGATAAAGCCTTGCCCATACATTAGAATAAGATGAAATCTCATACATATCACACAATCCAGAATTTCATTAGAGACACTTGAGACATTAGATTACTTTTTTGGAGGATTCAAAATATTTTTCTTGGAACACTTTTATTGGAATTCTTTAAATATGATTTGCCTCAAAGTTGAAGGGCAAGAATGATAGAGTCCTTTGAGTCACCATGAAGCAAAATGTCCAACTCTAGTTACCATTAGTATGATTGCTATTGATTATGAAGTAGCTGACAAGTATGGTTAATTGTAGGATTATATTTCTGATTCATAAGAAGTCAGAGTGAAATGCTACTTCTAATTTTCAATAGAGGCAGTAAATATATTCATTATTACAAAATCTCCTTTAACATACAAATTTAATGACATTTTAACTGTGATATTCCATTCCATATTAAGTGAAGTTGAAAATTTCAATTAAAAAAGGAAAGTGAAGTATTGTTGCAAGGCTTTTATGGTTATTTATCTGGGTTCTAACCCACCTGAAATGATTCCATCCCCAGGCTTGCCTCAGGCCAAAACAATGTGAAGTGAGCTAAGGATGACCATAACCCCCAGTTCTCAGTATGATTCTATTTATAAAACTAACATCACACAAAGATGTTACAAAATATTATTTAGGGCAAAAAATATTAGTTGCAATAAAATAAATTCTAAAAATATAAGCATGCATTAAAAAAGTGATTGCTACAATGAGCTGAAACACCTCCAGTTAAAAATATAGATAATATATTTTACTTATAAAAGCTATTAATCCAATTTAACAACATCCATTGCATTTATGCTAAGAAACTGCTAAAAAGCCCTAAATGGAATTTACAGAGATGAATAAAAAGCGCAATTACGAACTAGATTTGGGATATTCCAGTTGGTAAATGAGGCTGTGAAATTGCCTTTTGTTAAAGAGGAGTATTAATGACTATGTTAGTACTTGACTAATATTTTATGATGCAGCCTCTTACTAAGTGAAATTTTTGTATTTCTGTAAGAAAAAAAATTTAGAACTAGTAAGGATCCTTGTACTTTTTATATATAGTCTATTTTTCCCCCCTGGTTGATTATGAGTTACTGATACTGAATTCCTTTTAGAATGCTATTTTTGAATTCCTGGTTGTAAACTGAAAATATATGATATAATCAAAATAAATAGTTAGAAAGTTGTAGTTTACATTTGCTCCATATTATTCTGTAGAAATCCTTATGGATTCAGGGCCATTAAAAAAATTCTGAATTTGTTACCAGAAGAATACTTCACAAAGTAGAGACATTAATAGCCATTTAACCAAGAGTTGATATTACCAGTGCACAAGGGACAACTCCTTTTTAGATTTATTTCTAGAGAAACAAACTTCTAAAGACAAAAAACAAAAACAAATAAACAAAAAATACCTCAAGCTATATGGCTCTTGAAGAGAATATTTAGTTTTCTTTGGAAAAGAGGCAAATGAACTATAGAGGTTGGACTAGATGATATTTGGAATTGAATCTATTCCTAGGTCAATGATACATGTGAATTAATTTGAGGTCTAGAAAAACCTGTTATTCTAGTTGGTAGATAAAGATGACTCTTGTTTCTGTGATACTGTAATCTTGATATTATCTTGGTGTTTTTGGAAGCTTTGACTAGATTTAGTCTATTTTCTCTTCCTTCATTCTCACTTTCTCTCTCTCTCCATTTTGGTTTGAAGATCATTTCTATTCTCATGGTATTAACTGACACTTCTTTCCACTGTTGCTGTGTTTCTTCCTTGTTCTTGTTCCTCTCTCTCTGTCTCTCTCTGTCTCTGTCTCTCTGTCTTGTCTCTCTCTCTGTCTCTCTGTCTCTGTCTCTGTCTCTCTCTCTCTGTCTTTCTGTCTCTGTCTTTGTCTCTTTCTCTGTCCCTCTGTCTCTCAGGAAGCTAGATCATGAAGTGGATAGAGTATTGGCCTTGGAATCAGGAGGACAAGAGTTGAATCCTGTCTCAGACACTTTCCACTTACTAGCTATATGATCTTGGACAAATCACTTAACCCTGATTGCCTTTCACATCCAGGGTCATTTCCAGTTGTCCTGATTCATATCTGGCCACTAGACCCAGATGACTCTAGAGGAGAAAGAGAAGTTGATGACTTAGCACAGCACTCCCTCACTCAAATCCAATTCATTTGCTTGTCATGGCATCATTTCCTTGATATCATGGTCTTCTTTGAGAGTGAAGGACAAAAATATCATCATCATCATTTGTCTCTGTCTCTTTGCCTCTCTCTTCCCTCTCTCTTCCTTGGCACACTTTCAAATGTCTATAGGAGATTTTCATTTCAATATCCGTTTGTCACCTTAAAATAAATATGCTGTGATGTTGAACCAGTCACTTAATTTATTACTACCCCAGACACCTCTTCAAGAATATAAGTAGAAGAATAGGCCATAGATCTGCCCTGGTGGAAAGATTTCTGTCAATGTGGGTTCCTTTTACCAATAAAATTGCAGATCTAGTAAGAGCAAGAGGATAAACAAAAACAAAACTAGTCAAAAACAACAAATAAAAAACTCAAATGGATAGGAACAGCTGAGTGGCAAAGTAGATAGAGCACTAGCCCTTGTATTCAGGAGGACCTGAGTTCCAATCCAGTCTCAGACACTTAATAATTACCTAGCTGAGTGATCCTGGGCAAGTCCTCTTAACCCCATTGCCTTAAATAAAAAAAAAAAAAAACTTAAAAAAACAAATGAACAGCTCAACTTTTTTTTTATCCTTATTACTTGGAAGAAGGAAAGGAAACAATTTTAAAACACCCACAAAACCCTTGTAACAATTTGCAAAGTTAAAGACAACACATTCCCCATTACTCATGTATAAAATGTATAATATCACTCTGCATATTTAAACTAACATTCTGTATTTTTGGTCCTCAATAATCATGGCTGTTCTTTGCATTTATCAACATTTTTAAGTCTATCAAATGTGTTCATTTTTAAAATAATATTGTAATAGAGTACAAATTTTTATTCTGTGCACTTTACCCTACATCATTTCTTACAAGCCTTCATATGTTTCTTTGAATCTATCCTTTTCATACATATACTATAACTGTCAATATTTATAAATGTTTCTTGAATCATT
Source organism: Macrotis lagotis (assembly GCF_037893015.1). NCBI lineage: Eukaryota > Metazoa > Chordata > Mammalia > Peramelemorphia > Peramelidae > Macrotis > Macrotis lagotis. The sequence goes on from NC_133666.1 coordinate 221,419,218, forward strand.
TCCTTCCTTTCCTTTCTTATCAACACAATCTTAATTTAAACTTTTATCATCATATAGCTGGAGTATTGCAAAAGCTTCCACTGTCTCTCTTGTCTTTCTGCCTCTGGAATTATTATCATGATATAGATAAAATATTGATATTGATTTAGATATATTTTGATATAGATGTTTTATACATTATTGTTAGATTAATTTTTCCAACATACTATTTTCATCATAAATTTTCCTGACAACCTTTGGTGGTACCTCATTTCTTGTAGTAAAAAAGGAAATGGAATTCCAAACTCTTTCCATTCTGTCCTTAAACTACTTTTCTTATTTTATCTTCAATCACTTTCCTACATATTCCTATTAGCACACACACACACACACACACACACACACACACACACACACACACATTCAAAAATTCATTGCTATGATCACATTTTTGAATTTCTAAGCCTAAATTTTTGCTCTACCTCCCCTGCCCTACAACTTTATTTGTGTCTTCCCATATGCTCTTCTAACCCATTCAATTCCTCAAGGCATTTAAGGTCATTTAAGATCAAATAGGACCTTTCTATGTAGTCAAACTAGATGATCTCAAGACTGAATGATTGGACTCTCCTTGGAATTCTTAATACTTATTATCTATAACCACTCAAGTTTATTCGTATGACCCTGAGACTTCTCTAGTGTCTAGACTTTCATGTTATCTAATTTGTATTGTAATTTAACTTATAAATTTATGTCTCCATATCTAGATCACAAACTCATTGAAGGAGGGAACTGTTTATATACATATATATATATATATATATATATATATATATGTGTGTGTGTGTGTGTGTGTGTGTGTGTGTATTTATGTATGCATACACTTAAATGTACATGTATATATGTATTTAAAATATTATTGCTTAGTCCAAGCTTTGCATAAATGTTGATAAATATTTCTTTATAAATTGATTTTTATATACTTGATTCATCTTCATCATTAACATATTTTCCGATCAGCACCAATTCTAATCTATACTCTGTGGGTCATCTGGAAGAAGGTAGGGGTCATCTGAGTTAGCGAGTTCTCATTTATTTTTCTTTAATTTCCTTTTAGAAACACAATATAACTATTCTTCTGTGAATTGAAATCATTTGCCAGAATGGACTTAACGGCCTAAGAAATCAGAGAGAGAGAGAGAGAGAGAGAGAGAGAGAGAGAGAGAGAGAGAGAGAGAAGGGAGGAAGACAAATCACCACATCTGTTATTTTCTCATCTTTTCTCTTTTTTCTTTGATAGATTTAAATCAGATGGTTGTCTTTATATGTGTATTTTATAGTTTATAAAAATATGGTGTAATATTAATAATACTGAGGTAAGTTATGCTATATAAAATTACCACAGAATGATTAATAGTAATATTTATATTTCTAATTAATACAACTATTTATTCATAGAACACACAATTTCAAGACGTTAAATAAACATCAGTAGTTTGTGGCTATAACTCCTACATGATACATGTGGCAGAAACTAACATAAAAGGCTACCAAAGTATACTATGGCTGTCTGCTAGGTGAAGTTCTGAGTGGTTCATTTCCCAAATTAAATAATTTTTGCTATGAAGAATGTTGAATATTTCTTCAGTATCAAAGCAGCAGGTCTTCTTTTTATTCAAAGAAAAATAACTACAAATCTAATTTTCTTCTCATATCTCTAACATTTGGTTTCTGATTTCATCATTCATCCAAATTTATTCCCTTTAATGTTACCAGAGCTATCTTAATTGGCAGAACTGAAGGCCTTTTCTACACCTTCATCATTCTTGACCTCTCTGTTGCCTTTGATATTGTCTGTCACTCTCTTCTCTTTGATAATGACTTTCAAAAAGTAGCCTAGTTCTATTATTGTTTTCTTCTTAGCTGGTAACAGTTCTTTTTTAATGTCCACTGTTGGATCTTCATCCAACTCACACCTACAAATGGTGGCTATCTCCAATGGACTTGTTACTGCAGTCTCATTCTCCTTACTAATTTTTATCTCCTTTAAGTAATCGACTGCAAAGGTCTGCCAATTTTGCTTGTGTAATATCTTTAAAATACTACTTTCTTCTGACATTGGTCCCATTCTACCATAGGTCTTCTTCACCTCAAACCTGAACTATTATATTAACCTGCTGACGAGTCTGACTTCTTCAAGTCTCTACCTAATGGTATCTATGCATTTAGCCACCACAGTTGTTTAAAATGCAAGTCCAACCCTGTATTAGCTCCCTATCTATGCAGTAAACTGCAGTGTTACCCTTTTACCTCCAGCCTCAAATAGAAAATACTGCATTTGACATTTAAAGCACTCCATGACCTGCTATTTTCCTAACATAAACCTCTTCTTTCATCTCACTCCCTTTCAGTTACCCTGTGTCCCAATGACACTGGCTTCCTTGACATCCCTTCAATAAATTACTCCATCTCTTGACTGTAATTTTCATTGGCAATCTCCCATGCCTGGAGTTTCCTCCTTCCTTATCTCTACCGTTTTGATTTCATGGCTTCATTCATGACTCAGGTAAACTCCCATCTTCTGTAAGAAGTTCTCCTCAATTAGTCTTTATGCTATTGCCCTCCCTCTGTTTATTAATTCAAATATATCCTGAATAGAGCTTGTTTGTATATAAATATTTTCATGTTGACTTCTCCATTAGACTCTGAGAGCAGAGATTGTCTTTTGCCTTTGTATTCTCAATCCTCAATGGACCATACTTGGAATGTAGCAAATTTTTATTTACTCACTAACATTAAATTTTCTCAGTTTTTTCCCTTTCCAAGTCACCATCTCTCAAGAAGGAAAATTCACTTATCCAAGTAGATACTTCACAGTTCTCACAGAAAAGGTTCCTTTCCTGAGGAGTTTTTAAATCTATTTGTGTCATTTACATTCTGGTTATATCTCTGAATCTCTTATCAGAATATTGTGCCAAGTAACCAAATTATATTTATCAACAATAATTCACATTTATTTAATATGAAGCACCTTGCTAGTAACAATCTTATGAAATAAGTAATATAAGCATTTGTACTTTCTTTTCACAGATGGGAAAAACTGAAATTGTAATAGTTTTTGGAGATTGTGTTTCTAATTCTCTCAGACTAGAAGCTGAGTGAATGATCACACACAGGTCTGATTCTATAGGTAATATTTGTCCCAGAATGTCTGACTTTATTAATTTCTAACTTGGGCGTGTTTGTGTTTCTTGAGGGAGTCCCTAGTTCTCAGGGACTCACTATATTGTTGCCAGACAATGTGAACACCAAATCAGCTTAGTTGTACTATAGAATAACAATTCATTATCCTTAGCCATAGCTGAAATTGGGATTATAGTAGTAAACCAAAAACACATGCTCTTATGACTTGTCCATTGTAGCACAGGCATTGAATGTCTGAGACGGTATCTTAACTCAGGGCCCCTGACCACCATTCCAGTACATTTTCTACTATTCTTTGCTGTTGTTTAGTCATAGTGCTAGAATCTCTTCTTTCTGCTTAGAAATATGTTCTTGGTCTAAAAAACCATTCTAAATCAAAGTGAAACCACAAGAGCTACTTAAGGCACAAGATTTTTTCCCCCTACATTTAAGCATAATCTGGTCTAATCAAATTCTGTTATCATAATAAACTCTCCTGATAAGGAATTATAGTATATAAGATACTAAGCAAATAATATCAAGAATAGCAGGTAGGAGAATAGAAAACCCAACTGAGTGTTATATCAGACATCTGACATTCTCTGAATAGGACATATAGGGAGGCACCTATCTGCTATAATGGATGCCCATCATTGTTAATAGAAACAGACTTTTTATATATCAGTGGTAATGCAGAATTGGTGTCTACTAGGGAACCCTGCAAGAAGTTTAGAAAATGATCCTCTAGCTTCTGAGTAATGATCCCAAGTGAATACCTCTATAAGTATAAGTTGAAACACTCAAGGTGCAGTTCTTCAGAACATTTGAAATAATGGCCACAAAATGGTACAAAAATATATTCAAAGTTGTTGCTTCATGAAGCATAGCCTCAGTCTAGCCCATACCTGAAGAATTAGGTTGTTTAGTCCCAATCAGAATAAATACAAAGTTCCACTATTCCCAAGAATAAAGGGAATGAAGACCAAATGAACACATGAATCTGTTTTATTTTTTCCTTTCTTTTCCTTTTTTTTAAATTGTATGGACTGGTTGGTTAAATTGCTGTCTGGAACTTTAAAAAGCATATTGTAGTAATGCTAGTTTGTTAATCACTTTTTAAAATAACTAGTTTGGAACACCAACATTTTCTGATTCAAAAAACTCAAAACCCACGGTGAAAACCAAAGTCTATTACCACTCAATACCTATCCCCATACAAAGATTCATAAATCACGACAGATAAACACTAGAAAAAGATTCTACAAAATCTTGTTGCATGTATACAGAATGTTCTTCCATCAAAGAACAGTGAGTATGAAATACAGTATTATTAAAAATTCCTTACACTGAGGTAGGACTTTTCTAATAATTTTTTTTTGTTCTAACATGTTTAACATGAAGGTCTCTATAGTCTCTGGGCAAAAAAGTAAATTAGCCTTGTTGAAGAGAAAATGACATGAGAAGTCTGATAATATACATGCTAAGGCACAGACAAGTATTTTCTCTGCTATTTTGATTTTTCTCATAATCAATCCAGTAATAATCCAGAACTGTGTCAGAAAATTCGTTTCATTAAGAAGCTTGTCACCTAGATTGGAAAATATAATTTATATTTAAAAAAAATAACCAGAGAATGATTAAAATGTATTAAGCATCCTGGGATACTTATGTCTTTACTTATGTCTTACCTCTGGCCTCCAATGACTAGAGGAAAGAGTAAGGATGAAAACTTTGCATGATGTCTCAATTAAATCCAAGTCACACATATAAATAGCAGGAATCAGAATGAAATTTGAACCCTGGTCTTCCGGTCCTTTCCATCTTTATCATATTTCCATAAGTTAAGGAAAGGGAAGAATATTATGAAATTGGATAGTCAGGGAGAACTTTGTAAATGCAGTAGAATTTTATCTGAATTTTGAATAAAGAGCAAAAAAAATAGTAGTATGGAAAAATATTTCCAGATAAGGTGAAAAGAACGAACAAATAAACAGGAAACGGTAACAAAAATAAACCTTGTAATTTAGCAAGTGGTAATCATACAAGACTGGAGGATTTGGATTATTGAAGATATAGATCACTAGATCATTGATTCAGAACTGACAGGGACCATAAAGGTCAATCTAATGGAACCTTCTCATTTTATACATGAGTAAATTGAGGCCCAGAGAGAATAAATTGCTTATCCAAGTTCAAATAATAAGTGATTGAGCCAGAATTGAATACAGGTCCTAGAAAAGGAGAACAAAATGTCAGACAAATTGTGAGGAATTCACATTCAGACTTCCCAAGATACTAGTTTGATTTTGTGATTCATAGAGGCAAAAACCTTGAAAGAAATTTCCCAGATGTCACTAGTTAATCTTGTTTGGTATGATAGAGTAGTGGTAGTGGTCAATCCACGTGCATTTCTTTAGTTCTAATTTTACTACAATATGGTCAGTCTCAGTGGATAGAGTCATGGGTCTGGAATCAGGAACTCCTGAGATCAAATCTGGCCTCAGACATTCATTAGCTAATGACTTTGGATCTCTGTTTGCCTGAATCCACTGGAGAGAGAAATGGCAAACTTTTCCAGGATCTTTACCATGAAAAGCCCATATGGGATCATGAAGAGTTGGACACAACTGAATAACAGTATGGTCATCAAATAGCTTTTACTAGGACAGATGACAAAAGAGCATTTTCACCATTAAATAATGGGCAAGTAAAGTGGTAAATGTCTCTTTTCAAACTAGTTAGTCAATTGGGTATGAAGAAAAAATGTTAAATTTCTGGAATTTTTGTCCTTGAATTAAGCAAATTATAAAACCAAAACATATGATTGAAATAAAAACTTTTAAATTTGATGGTTGATAAAATACTTAGAATCTTCAATTTCTATCTAAATTGTATCTCCTGGCCATCCCAAAACATTTGCCCTATCAACTGATCTCAATTGATCTAGAAATCTCCTAGACAGCATAATAAGTAGTAATGGAAAAGAAGTATATAGAGGCATGCCTTGATAGGAGGAAAAACTTACTAAAAATTTAAGCTGGCTAAAAGCTAGAGCAAGTTACTTTGAGAGTAAATTGCAGATGGTTGGAATCTTTCAAAAAGTTTTTGCATAACTATTATAAGCTCTTTGGCTGTGGTTAGTCTTGTGCATCCACTGCTCATCTCAGTATTTTGCATTTGGTAGATATTTAAGGCATGGTTTTCATAAAAGAAATCTTTGCTGTAAATACATAGACTAATGACCTACACCACTTCCTGTTCTATGTCCATGAATAGGGTCCTGTTCCATGTCCATGAATGGGGTCCTGTTCCATCAATTTATAGATAGGGGACCCTTCTCTTTGGGGGATCAGGCTCCATATTCTTAATTTTATCAGCTTTTTAAGTTCCATACCAGCATATTGAGTATATCATATTTGGAGCATTTATGGTGAACAAGGACAAGAATCATTAGGATAAAAAGGTATACCAATGTACTATCTTGTCATTCCTTATTTTTTAAAGAGGATCAAGGATAACAAGGGGTGACAATATGTATATGAACTGGATTTAAATGAGGCAGAGTTGCACAAAGTCATCAACCTCACTTTCTTCTCCAGAGTCACCAAACTCCAATAACAGGACAAAAGACTGGCAAAGGCCCCAAATGAGGTGGATGACCTTGGCATATTAAATGTCTGACCAAACTCTAAACAGCACCTGTTTCAGTCACCTTTTTGGCTATTGGGAACAGAGTATTCTCATCTGCCCATTTCACCAGGTGAAATAGTCACATGTTTGGGGCAAGCATCCCCCTAATTTCCAATAGATTTGAGTCCTGTTGATTACCTTCAACATGGTTTAGCCCAGTTGCTGAGATGGGTGTACTGGGCTAGCTTCTGTACATGGCATATAATTATTTAGAGCTAAAGGTGAGAATTGAATGCTAGGTGGACATCAAAGACAGATGAGCAACCCTGAAAAGGATTCAGCAAACGCTTACCCAAGACATGCTTTTCCTCCTTGAATATCCCAGATATGCCTACCAATGGAGCAAAAAACTAGGTCACTGATACCATAATATCACTGAATCAGTAAAGCATTTAGCTAGAGGAAGAAGGCAGGGTTTGGTTCTGAAGTCAGAATCCTGGACCTGTTAGTATGAGATATTCTTCAATTTACTCAAACTCTTTAAGGGTGAATTAATTCATTTATACATATTCTCTGATATCTGTCAAGTTTTAGATGCCATGAAAATTTTAATAAATCTTAAAATTTCTTAGAAATGAATTGAGTGGAAAAGATTCAAAGTTAATTTTGTTTGATTTTATAATGTTTCATTGAATCTTTCCTTAGAAAATATTGTTATAAGTTAAAATATGTTTGAAAAACTTTCCTTTCTAGAAATGAGTGACTCTAGCACACTAGAAAGCAATTCTATAAGTATATACACATGCACATACATACTCATGCATGCATATTCAACAACAGATAATAAAATATAAAATAGATTTCAGTTTTCAAGAATTTTTCATGAAATAGCAAAATGATTTTTAATTTAACAGACATATTGACAGAAAGATGCTTTATTAAAATAATCTGATGCCTTTCTTTAAGAGTGTTTCAAGTTCTGAAATGTTTTTACTCTTATAAAGAATCATTATTTTTGAGAGTGCTGACACATTAAGGAAAGTATAGGTTAAAGTTGTCTTTACAACTATATGTTCCCGAATTTTTAAAATAAAATGAAATCTTTTAAATTGTAGCAAAATGAATTCCTCCATGACAATGATGGTTATTGAAAAGGAAAAGTGAATGAGCATTCAAAGCTATAAAAGGCAAATAGGGATAGCCATTAGCGACTAATGGAAAAAAGTTCAGCAGGGGCATTAAATCTATATTACAGAGCCTCCAATTTGTATTTTATCATATTGATAATGAATACCAACATAACCACTGAAACGAAAGTCGGCATTTTTTCTGTAGTCCCTGTGGGCAGTTTAAATCAATAGTGCCCACATTATCTGTATATACTTGTACATATATATATGCATATGTACTTCTAAGCTACAAAACAGTATAATGTGTTTCACTTTCATTTCTAATCTTTAACACAGTGATATACCTCTCTATTCTTCCAATCAATTTATTCTGTTAGTGTTTTTCAGCATTTTAAATCCCTGAGCTAAGTCAATAATGTTGATTACTTACCATAAGCACTGTAAACGCTATTCTAATACAGGTTATTTGCAATTTGACATCCTCATCTATATGCATTATTCCACTAGGAAAATTAAATGAAACCCTTGATTCTGAATCTGAAACACTTAGAAGTAATGACCCTGTTTACTGATTGACTGAAGTTGTGGTTTTTCAGCACTATTTAATAGAGGAAACAAAAAGCAATATTCAAATAAAGTGGAAGCATCTTAGTTACTTTAGGAAGCAAGCATAGCTGATGAATAATAGGCTTTTATTGCATTTTCCCCCTGTTTATACCTATAAGTTACTTAACCAACATTGTTATTAGCTCAGTATAGGTCAATTTTGAATTTTTTTGTGATTACTCAAAATGTAAATCCAATGAACTTGTCCTATTAGAAATTTTGCAATTGGTTGAATATTATCTTGGCTTATCTTGGCAAATATCAAGTTTTTGGTTATAGATTGTTTTCATGATAGTTTTCAAAGTAAATTTATTCAAAATAACAATTCAAAACAACAGATTATCTATTATCATTCCCTGCATATTGCATTTTTTAAGGAAAAATGGTTAAAGTTCTCTTAAATGTAGAGATTTGTAAAGATCTCCAGATCACTAGAATTTCCAAAAATCTTTCCAAGAATAATAAAAGCAACATTTAATATGTTTATTGCTACTTTTCCTTTTGTTTATATTGTTGATATCATGCCTACATTCCATATGGTAATCTCTCACTTAAATCAGTCATATTAGTATAAAATTTATGGTTGGATATGGCTCTAAGCCATTTACATTTGGACCTATTGGTTGATACAGTACTAGGAATGGTTGAACTCGTTTTGGAAGAAGAAAAATCTTATTATTTTGGGCCACTGCCCAAGTCTTAACCCAAATCATGCGTGAGCCTCTTTTAGTTAAAGAATTCTCAGATAAATATTGTGAATACTTTCCTCTATTCTCAACTCTAAGTGAGCTTCCATGTATGACTTCTGATGAAGTCAATTTTGAATATTTTCATATTAAGAAATATCTGTATCAATGTGAGAATGCCAGTTTTTCTGGGATTGAGTTCTATAAATGATACTTCATGCTATGGAGTCATTTAGTAAGAGTGAAAAGTTGGTTTTACTTTTTAAGGAAGACAAAACATCATGATTTAAATGATTTTAAAATAGGGAGGTTTGATTGATAGTAAAAGGATATAAAAAGACAATTCTAAGATGATGAAATTAAAATTATCTATAGTAATATGAAAAAATGCTCTAAATAACTATTGCTTAAGGAAATGCAAATTAAAAACATTTCTGATGTACCACCTAACACCTATCAGACTGGTCAATAAAAAGGAAAATGATCAATGTTAGAGGGCATATGAGAAAACTGGGGTACTCATACATTATTGGAGAGCAATTTGGAATTATGCCCTAAGGGTCATGAATCTATGCATACTGATTCAGTAATACTGCTATTAAATTTGTATCCCAAAGAGATCATGAAGAAGGATGCAAACCCCACATGAGCAAAAATATTCAGAGCACCTCTTTTCATAGTGACAAAGAATTGGAAATTGAAGATATGATCATCAGTTGGGGAAATGACTAAACAAATTATGGTACATGAACATGATGAAACAGTATAGTTCTATAAGAAATCATGAGGGATGGAACTTCAGAATGGCATGGAAAGACTTGTACAAACTGACACTAAGTGAAGTAAGTAGAAGCAGAAGAACATTATATATACCAACAGCAACATGGGGTGATGATCAATTATATTCCTGCAGTACAATAATCAAAGACAATATTGAAAGACTTGTGGTGGAGAATACTATCCATATCCAAAGAAGAAACTGTGAAGTTTAAATGCAGACCAAAGTTTACTATCTTCAACTAAAAATTAGTTGTCATGAATTATGGCAATTTTTCTCTCTCTAATTTTTTTCTTCCATTTGGATGTGATTCTTGTTTCATAGCATGATTAATATGAATCTAATATTTAGTATTATGATAGATGTAGAGTTTATATAACATTGCTTTCTGTTGGGGGCGAAGGAAGAGGGAAGGAAGGAAGGGAGGAAAAATGTAAAAAAAAGATTGTTGAAAATTACCATTACATATAGTTGGAAAATATAAACAAAGTAATGAAAAAATAGGATAGTTTTTTGCTTAATTTTCTTAGACTAACTTATAAAGATCTAGTGACTAGAGAATTTATTAGATCTGGAAAATTAAGAAAAATGGCAAAGCCATCTCTGAATTGTACTTAGTAACTGAAAGACAAAAATGAATGCTAAGTAGAAAATTTAAAAAACTCAACATAATTTAAAAGAAACCATTCATATTTTTTCAAAACAATGTGAAAGGTTTTGAAAAATGCTTTTCAAGGGTTTACTCGTTGGCACAGTAGATAGAGCACTCACCCTGGAATGAGGAGTACCTGAGTTCAAATCCGGCTTCAGACACCTAATAATTACCTAGCTGTGTGACCTTGGACAAGCCACTTAACCCCATTGCCTTGCAAAAAAAAAAAAAACCTAAAAAAACTTTTAAAGAACTATGTAATTTAAATATATGTTGTTATATGTTCAATATGATAGATAACTAGCCCAAAATTAAATTTACATTTTAGGAAGACTATTAAATAATCTTACAAACAAAATTAATATCAGACTCAGAAACTCTAAACATCTGAATAGTTGAAACAGTTGCATAATATTAGCACAAACTGATATTAAAAGTTAATATGGTGCAGTGGTGGATTTGGGGTCAGAAAAATTAAGTTCCAATTGCAACTTTAACATTATAAGAGCAATTAGTTGCTTTTAGATTTTCTAGGCATCAATTTCATTTTTGTATAAAATTATGACATGGGAATAAATGATCTTAATGTCTCTCCAAGACAAAATTTATTCATATAAATATTCTATAGATTTTTCAAAAGTAATAATTTTATGTCTGATATTGAGATCACAAAAAAAAAATTCCCAAAGGTAAATCATTCTTCCGAGAGCCAAGGTAGTGGATTAGGCAGTAAATCATCAAAACTCTTATATATTTATCTCCAAATAGCCAGAAAAAGATGTCCCCAAATAAATCCTGGAATAGCAAAATTGGTCCAAAGTGAAGTAAAACACAAGGAACATGGGAGCTCAGCAGGAAAGGTCTGTCTCACATTGTTAAGGGGAGCATAATACAGTACAGGAAGCAACCCAATGAGTCAACAACAAATTCAACCTTCGCAAGTCAATGTAGATCCTGAGTCCAGTATGGTGGAACAAGCAAATGGCGCCACTAGGATACTCCATGAATCTCAATATGGCCAGGGACATGGGCCGATTCATGGTCTGAGAACTGTCATGTCATTCAGCAAAACTCAAGCCAAAGAGGAAACTTCCAGAAACCACACTCTATATGCTTTAGTGTAGCCTTGGACAAATAGGTAGAAACCAATCCTATAGTTGCCTAGGAAAATAAGCCGCTGCAAACATGCAGATCACCACCTGTTTCAGTGTAGCTTGGGGAAAGACAGAAACACTCTAGACGTCTCAGAATATATCAGACACCACCAGTAAGACCCTGGATCAGCACCAGCTAAGCTGCCAGACGATTCTGTCCTCCAGCAGTACCAGCCACTGCTTCAATGTAGCACCTGACACTAGGTCCCTCATGGACTTCAAAGCAACATTAGTACAGCAGCAACTAAACAATCAGGACCTGCAGCCCCTAGCACAAGAAGCCTAAGACAGGGTCCTTTCCTCCCCAGGAACAAAACATGATTTTTTTTTTTTGGTTTTTGCAAGGCAAACAGGGTTAAGTAGCTTGCCCAAGGCCACACAGCTAGGTAATTATTAAGTGTCTGAGGCTGTATTTGTACTCAGGTCCTCCTGACTCCAGGTCTAGTACTCTATCTACTACGCCACCTATCCGCTCCTCAAAACTCAAATTAAAAAGAAAAGCAAAAGGACAAAAAAGATGAGTAAATAATAAAAACAAACAAAAGTAGTATCTGACCATAGAAAGTTATTATGATGACAGGGAAGTTCAAGACATAAACTCAGGAAAGGACAATTATATCAAAATACTTCTGAGCAAAGCTCCAAAGAAAAATATGAGAAATGGTCTCAAATACAGAAGGAGCTCATGGAAGGTCCCAAATAGAAGTGTAAAAATCTTATTTTGAAATATTTGGAAATGAAATGAGAGTGATTAAAAATTTTCAAGAAAGAGTTAGCCCATTGGAAAAAGAAAACAATTGTTTAAAAAGTAGAATTGACAAGATGGAAAAGGAGATACCAAAAAACCTCTGAAAAAAACAACTCCTTAAAGTGTACAATTGATCAAAAGCAAAAGACAGTTTAAAAAAGCTAATTTAGGAAAACAAATCTTTAAAGTTAGAACTGGGCAAGTAGAAATTAATGACTCTATGAGACATCGAGAATCATTGAAATAAATTCAAAAGAATGAAAAAAATGTAAAAAAAATGTAAAATATCTCATGGAGGACAGAATTGACCTAGAAAATAGATCCAGAAGAGACAGGATTAGAATCATTAGATTACATGAAAGTCATAATCAAAAGGATGGTCATGTATTATCTTTCAAGAGACTATTAAGGAAAATTGCCCTGATGTCCTGAAACCAAAAGGTGAAAGTATTGAAAGAATCCAGTGATCAACTTAATAAAGAGATCTCCAAATAAAAACTCCAAGGAAAATTATAGCCAAATTTCAAAACCATCAGGTTAGGTTAAAAAAATACAACATATAACCAGAAAGAAACAATTCAAGTATCAGGAAGTCATAAGCAGGATAACACATGATTTGGTAGTTGTAACATTAAAAGATTTGATGTCATGGAAAATGATATTCTGGAAGGCTAGAACCACATCCAAGAATCACTTGCCTAGGAAAATTAAGCATAATACATTAAGTTAAAAAACCGCCAATCAATGAAATAGAAGGATTTCAAATTTTCATGAGGAAAGGTCCCAAATTAAAGAAAAATTTGATCTTCAATGTAACGACCAAAGAAAAGCATAAAAAAGAATAGGGAAAAGAAAACATAAAGGATTTAAGAGAGCTAAATTGTTACATACCTACATGGGATGAGGAATACTTGTAATTCTTAGAAATGTGTCACTAATAAAAATATATCACTAATATAACTAGAAGCAATACACATAGACACAGGATATGGTTATGAATTTAGGGTATGTAATACGAAATTAAGGGATGAGAGAGAGGAGTATATTTGGTACAAAAGAAAGAAAGAGGTAGAATGGAGCAAATTATTTCACATGAATAGGCATGAAAGACTTATTAAGTGGAGAGGAAAATGGGAAAAGGGTATAGCTTCATCTTTACTTTTATCAGTATTGGATCAAAGAGGGCATGATATACACAATCAGTCAACTATGGAAATTTATTAGGAAGGGATGAGATTAATAAAAGGGAGGATGGGAACTGACAAAAGAGAAGACAGATAAGGGGAAGAGATAGGTAGAAACAGAACTCTGGTGAAGAATGAAAGAGTGAAAGCAGAGAGGACAAATAGGAGGAAGAATAGGATAGAAGGGAAAAACACGGGTAGAAATCATAACTTTGAATAGGAATGGCATGAAATCACCCATTAAACAGAAACAGATAACATAGTAGATCAAAAAACAGAATCCTATAAGAAACACACTTGAAGTAGAGAGACACATATAGGATAAAGATAAAGATGGAATTGAAGTTAAAAAAAAAACAGGGTTAGCAATCTTGCTCTCCAAATTAAAAAATAGAGTTAATTAAAAGAGATAAGGAAGGAAACTATACTTTGCTAAGAAGTACCATAGTCAATGAAGCAATATAAATAGTAAATATATATATATATGTATACATATATACACATATATGTATATATACATACATATATATATATATATATATATATATATATATATATATATATATATATATGGACTTACTGGTATAGCATCCAAATTATTAAAAGAGAATGCAGAAATAGACAGAAAATAGATTCTTCTTCTGGTGGGGGACCTCAACTGTTCCCTTCTCAGAACTTGATCCAATAAAAATAAACAAGAAAGAAATTAAGGGTGTATATATAATTACATCTTGTATATTAATTGTAACCCAAATAAAAACTGGCCATGTAATAGACATAAAAACCTCAAAATTAAATGAAGAAAGAATTAAAAAGTTTACCCTTTTCAGATCATCATGCAATGCCAAAGGGCAGTGGAAAGATAAATTAAAAATAATTGGAAAATAATTTCCTTATCCTAAGAAAACCTAATACTAAAGAAAAAATGGGTCAAAGGACAGATCAAAGAATTTATCATCCATTTCATTAAAGATAATGACCACAATAAGACAACCTATCATAATGTATGGGATGCAGTCAAAGTAGTTCTTAGGGGAAAATTTATCCCTCTGAATTCTTATATCAATGAATTGGGCACATAGCTGAGAAAAAACAATTAGAAAAAGAGCAATTAAATATCCTCATTTGAGTACCAAATTAGAAATCCTAAAAAATCAAAGAAGCGATTAATAAGATTGAAAGTTAAAAAATTAGCTAATAAATACATCCAGAGGTGTTTTTATGAAAAACCCATAGAATAGATGTCATTTGTTAATTGGTTAAAAAAAAAACAAATATCTAGTAACAAAAATGAAAAGGGTTGGGGCAGCTAGGTGGCACAGTTCATAGAGCACCGGCCCTAGAATCAGGAGTACCTGAGTTCAAATCCAGTCTCAGACACTTAATAATTACCTAGCTGTGTGGCCTTGGGCAAGCCACTTAACCCCATTTGCTTTTCAAAAAAAAATCCTAAAAAAAATGAAAAGAGTGAATCATCACAATGAAGAAAAGAATTAAACAAAAAAAATATTTTTGCCCCTAATGCCAATAAATTTGACAATTGGAGCAAAATAAATGAATATTTACAAAAATTTAAATTACCTAGAATAACAGTTTAGGAAATAGAATAGTAAAATAATCCCAACTTAGAAATTTAAAAAAGTCATTAATAAACTCCCCAGGAATACAGATATAGTAATGATACTCTTAAATCAAAGGTTGGTTGCCCTTTGGTCATAATTCCAAATTCCTCTCCAAAATGTGTGGATCAGTTCACAGTTCTAGCAACAATGCATTATTATTCTACTTTTCTCACATCTTCTCCAACATTTATAATTTTTCTTTTTTGTCATATAGGCTAATCTGATAGGTGAGAAGTGGTACCTCAGAGTTATTTTAATAGTAATTTCTCTAATTAAAAGAGCACTTCTTCAAATGCCCACAAATAACTTTGATTTCTTCATCTGAAAATAGACTCTTTATAGAAGAGTCTTTCATTTATCAATTGTCATTGATCTTTAATATGACCAAGCAAATAGATCTTTTTTCACGTTCCCAAATTGCTTTCTAGAATGTCTTGACCAGACAACAGGTCCACCATCCATCCTTTTACACACACACATCCAATCTTTCCATAACCTATCCAATTTTATCCATTTTTTTGGTCATCTTTGCCAGTTTTCTGAGAGATGATATATCTGGCTTATTTTGATTTTCTTTTCTCTTATTATTGATGATTTGGAGAATTCTGTTTGTTCATCTCCTTTGTCAATTTATCTATGAAGGAATGACTTTTAATTCTAATTCTGTTGGTCATATAAATATTGTAGATATCAGTCTGATTAGAGATATTTAATACAAATATTGTTTCTCCCTAGTCTACTTCCCTTCTTAACTTAGTTGTATTATTTTTATTCATGGAAATTGAATTTCAATATATAAAATTTCAGTGACAATGTAGGAAGATCAGAACACTTGCTCAAAGTAATGGTTGAATACATGTTAAATCACATCTTTTTAATCCTTAGAATCAAAAATCAGAAAAGTCTAAACTTATAAAGTCTTAGAAATTGCTTTCTTGATATTCTCACCCGTTCCTTTTCAACATAAGTAATGAGCAAAATAAGATAAATACCGAGCAATCTCTTGACTTTGAAATTATTATTTGTACTTGACTATAAGTTATATACTTAAAAACTGGTCATCATCCTAGAAATGATAAGAATTTAAACATCTATTAACCCAAGGAATTCAAAGAGAGGATATGTCATATTCAATTACATTATTAGGTGTTTATGAAAATTTACTTTTTGTTAGTCATTAGCATGTGGTCAGGTACATTTAGTCACTGTTTTCTTTGTATTTTCCATTGGACAATCTGAATTTTAATATTTCCAAAATAACATTTCATTATTATTATTATTATTATTATTATTATTATTATTATTAAAGTTGCATAAGCATGTACATTCCACTTACCTATATTCAGGTGAGACAAAGTTGACGAAATAGGAAGTCAACTCCTAGCATGGAAGATTCCCATAAAAATGGATGTATTTTCCCTTTTTTCCTAACAATTAGCAGGGCTTGACTGTAACACAAAGATCAATTGGAACTGAGAGGGCATAAACAAATTACTGGTGCTTTCACTGAGGTGGATGAGTTTATAGAACCTCTATTATTTAACCCAGAAGCTAATAGGTTGTAAATTACCCATCAGAGTTCTCACTAGGTCCTTGAAGAGAAGTTTCTTACTAGCTTAAAGAAATAGGAAAGGATACTGTCCTGATCTTTTTTCCTCAGAAGAAACAAAACAAAAGTTGGGCCAATTAAAAATACTTGAAGCTCTTTATTTCTCAAAAGTCTTAAAAATGTTAGGTACTTAGAAAAACAGGTATAAATGGAAATATGGACAAGTGAATATAGAAGGAAAAGTTGATTTTAGAAACTAGGAAAAACCAAGTTCTCTCTGTCTTTGTCCTGGCACAATCCTACTACTAATATAAATAGAATATTTGCCTTTCTCTGTTTCTGGTCTGGGGTAATTTGCCCATTATAAGGCAGCCTGGTGGTCTTCTGCTTCTAGAAGCTCACCATTCTTATATCTGATTATGTGAGAGGTTTTACCCTAGTCCACTGCAACTCAGAACTCAGGAGCTCATGTGATCCAGTCTCCTGGGTAGCAGAGATTTTATGTTTTGCATCACCACAGCTTCATTTAAAATCTTCTACAAAATTTTACTATGATCTATGATTCTTTGACTACTGAGAAAACATTTGTGTTGGGTATTAAAATTTAGAATTAAATCTTGTTCAGTCATCTTCAATTTTTTGTGACCTTACATGGAGTTTTCTTGGCAAAGATCCTGAAGTAGTTGCCATTTCCTTCTCTAGGTCATTTTATAGATGAGGAAACTGAGTCAGTTAGGGCTAATTTTGTCCAGGGTCACATAATAAGTTTCTGAGACTAGATTTGAATTCAGAAAGATGGATCTACCTGATTCCAAGCTCTGTCCTCTATTCACTATGGCACCTAGTTGCCCCAGAACTAAATATATATATATATATATATATATATATACATATATATGTATATATA
The DNA here is from genome assembly GCF_037893015.1 of Macrotis lagotis. Lineage (NCBI taxonomy): Eukaryota > Metazoa > Chordata > Mammalia > Peramelemorphia > Peramelidae > Macrotis > Macrotis lagotis. The sequence continues at coordinate 221,437,026 of NC_133666.1, forward strand.
GATAGATATATAGATATAGATATATGCTATTATACTAAAGTCTCATTCTGTGACTTCATCTTAGTTTGGAAATGATCCTTTTATTCTTTTGTCTATGCCAGTGAAAATTAAGCTTTCCAGGTCCTACTAAGCTGCATAGATTTTTTTTGTCTGACACTAGACTTCGTTATTTAATCAATAGAGGACCAGTCTAGCTAAGTTTGGAGAATTTCATCTCCAGAAGTCTTGTTACCATGTCTCTATTACCAAGGCATTGAGGAAATGCAGTGTATGTTGGTGGGTTCACTGATGAAATCAGAATCAAAGTGTTTTTATTTCTTTTTAACCATATCAGAGTATCCCTGCTGTATATTTTAATGTCCTAGCATTTCCTTCAAAGAAGCTTATGCATATCAATCAAGTGGAGAATTAAGGTACCTAGAGGGTTCTTTTTTGCAAAGCAGTTAGACCATTCTGAAATTTAATTCACAATGAAAAGGGCAACAATCTTTGTTTTCAATTCTGAGTGTGTAAAACATATATATATATTTTTCTAATGGATAAACTTGACTGGTGAAAAGGAAAGCCACCTACAAACAGCTTACTAATAAAGCTTTAATATAATTAGATCATATTAACAGATGAGAAAAAAAAAACTGGAACTCCAGTTTCATCTAAGGAAACAGCTCACAAGAAGACATTAATGCAAGACAACTTTATTTAGGGGAGACACAAAATATAAGATAAATGGAGCATGATAGAAACAAGTCAGGTTGTTTCTGGGAACTTGGGTAACATTGAGCACCCTACTGAGATCCCAAAGGAAATCAGAACCCTCTTCCAAGCAGTCTGGTGAATTTTTATAGTTTTATCATTATATAGCAGGACCAGGCATCAGTGTAAGGAATGCTCTAGGAGCTGGACCTACTGCTGATTCATGCTAGTGGGAAGAGGGAAGATTGAAGAGATAATTAAAAATGGGTTGATGTTCAAAACTTCCTGTGGGGGTATGGAGAGAAAAGGGGGTTTGAGAATGTTAAACTGGTCTTATTATACAGGGTGACTTAGTTTTCCTTTCAAAGTTTTTTTGAGCTTCCTTGGGATTTTTCATTTAGCAGGTCAAGGAGGATACTGTATAACTCAACAAAGAAATTAAAATGAATAGAATTATATTACATAGAAGTACAATTTCATGAACTTTAGTTTTTTACATGACATTATGTGAAACTCTAGAAAAGAGACTACAAATAAATGCTTTCTTATGTTATTTTCTTTGGACTCAGGAATACAAACTGTCATTTATAAGAGATAATTCAGACGCATCCACAAAGAAAGGGACAAATGAATATTTTTTGAATACAGATAAACTATGGTTCTTCCTTTGGTTTAAGTGAAAGCTTTAGCAGGGGAAGTGGAAAAGAAGCTCCATTTAGGAACATTGTCAGAGAAAGAAAGCTTCCTAAAGCAGTATCTTCACATACGTTAAAAACACGTGGGGTGTGATATTCCATTAACAGATATCCAATACCTTCTCTAGAGATGGTCATTTATAATCTCATCAGGGGAAATTGTAGTGTCTATATTTTGATTTCTGGTAAAAAAAATAATGTTGTCTGTCAACCTAAAAATGAAAAGACTAAAGTTTTTGAATCTCTGACAATGTTTTCAATGAAAACAAATTATTCTTCCAAACAAAATCATGTTAAAGAACCAAAATTCCTTATTTAATGTTCTAAATGAATAGAAGATCCAAGAAAGGTTTGTCATCTATATCGACACATTTTTGAGCTTAATGTATTTGACCATGATGGTTAAATTAACAAGAGGAATAATGCAACAATGAAACCATATGAATATTTTCACAAGCCACAAGTCATTTTTTAGTTAAATATGTATTTCCTGGTCTTTACTTAGCATTACCTCTCTCTCCCAGCTTGAACATATTACAACTTTTGTTGCCTTGTTCTTTTACAAGTGATTAGAGTAGTCTTCCAATTTTTCCAATGAGGGTTTTTCTCCCTTGTGCTTTTATTTATTAGTAAAATCTTATCATGTAAAACAATTCACAGAAATGAAAGCCAACTTTTGTGACAGAAGCCAGCCCCCACAAAAGGAGACAAAACCCAATTCTCTAATTTTCACTGTGGATGTTTTTGATCCAAACTGTGATTCTTTATTGCATATCCTATTTTCTCATTTCACATGCAGACTTGCTATTTATTGTGATGTAAGTTGCTTATGGAATGAGTATCAGTACAATTGGGAGCCACAATATAGTAGAAAAAAATCAGCTGGGGAAAAGAGAGAGCAAAGTATTACCCATGGTTTGCAATATAGAATTGTTTATTACAACAGAATAGAATAAAAAATAAAGCAATTTTAGGGAATAAAATTGCGTTTTTGCACACTGGCTATATCTAGGGGAAAAGATGGAATGTAGATGTCAGCAAAGATAAAGTGGCCCACATTGTTGTGACTGCAGCAATGGGTCTGAATGATTTTGGGTGATGGTACAGTCAAATCACAGATTGGACAGTCGTCATGTGGCTATGAACATAAATAGGAACAAGTATGAACTACGATTTGCACATTGTAGGTGCTTTATAGATATTTGTTGTCTTGTATCAGTGGATTCTATTTTTCTCTTCATTTTACTAACTACAGGTATATTTATACAAAATTTTTGTCTGAATTGCAAAGGCCAAATAAGGAATTGGTAGAATATCACTTTTAACTCATTACTAAAAGCAGCTATTTGACAACATGCTTGCCATCTCTCTTCTTTCCCTTGTGTTTTGTACTCATAACGAAATACATTAGGTTTTTATTGAATAATACTAGTTATAGTTCCATTAAGTAGTTAAGTGGATCAGCCAAACAAATTTCTGGCAAATAACTTCTGGGAAGAGAAGATCTATGCAACAAGATAACTTTTGTGGAGATGATCTTTGTTAAGCTGTCAATGCTATCTTCAATTGTGTGCATATGTGTGTATGTAAATATAAATATGTATATATAAATACATACATATAAAAAAGTTTTCATAAAAAGGAACTTCCTTTTAAATTCTTCTTTAAATTCTTCCCTTCATGTTTTTTTTATTTATTATTCCCCCTCACACATTCTCTGTTCTAGGAAAAATTGACTTATCAACTGCTCCCTTTCTGCCATTTAGATTTCTTTATTTTTGTTCAGTCATTTCAGTCAAGTTAAACTCTTTGTGATCCCATTTGGAGGTTTGTTGGCAAAGATGTTGAAAAGAGCTGCCATTTCTTTCTCTAGCTCATTTTATACCTGAGGAAATTGAGGCAAACAGAATTAAGTGATTTGCCCAAGGTCTCCCCCAGTTACAAAGTGTTGAGGGGTCACATTTGAACTCAGATCTAGCTGGTTCCAGTTCCAACACTATCTATCCATTGCACCACCATAAAATTCTAATGCTAAAATTCCTAACCTCTCAAAACTGAAATCAAGTATTTTGCTAAATCTTCATCTATGTCATGCACACCAATCATAGTTATTCTCCATTGTTCCTTCTAAGTCTGCTTCTCTTTTTCCTCTATATAACTTCAATTGGTGATCACATCAGCCCCCCCCCCCCTGAAATGAATGACTCATAGGTACCTGAAATTCAGCATATCCAATATGGAACCCATCAGCTATTCCCTGAAACCATCCCTTTTTATTCTCTTCTATTTCCAGCTGATATAATGCAATCCTCTAAGTAAACTGGGCTCACATTCTTGCTGTTATCTTCCCTTCTCACTCATCCTTACTTCCATATTCACATTTTGTCATGTCTTATTGTTTCTATCTTCACATCATTTATTTATGTTCCCTTTTCTCTAATACTGACATAGCATTAACCTAATTTAGGCCTTTATTAAATCTCACCTAGACTATTATGTGACTGCCCCTTCATTCAGCTAACCAAATGATTTTCCTTTCCTCTCCTATTCAATACAGTTCAGTGAGTTCCTATTACTTCTAAGATAAATCATAATATCATATATATATAAATATGCATATTGATAGAAAGATTGGATAGATATAGATAGATAGATAGACAGAGACAGACAGACATATAGATAAATAGATAGATAGATAACATTGAAAGTCCCTCAGGCCTGGAATGTCTTCCCTCTTTACCTCTATGTTTTAGATTCTCATGCTTCTTTCAAGGTCACAAAGAAGATAAGTGCATAGGCCATTGGGCCTGGGAGTCAGAATGACTCATCTTCCTGAATTCAAATCTAGCCTCAGATGCTTACTAAGTGTGTGACCCTGGACAAAATACTTAGCCCTGTTTGCCTAAATTTTGTAATCTGTAAAATGAACTAGAGAAGGAAATGGCAAACTACCCTAGTATCTGCCAAGAAAATTCAAAATTGGATCACAAGAGTCAAACTTAAGTGAAATAACTAAACAACAATAACAAGTTTTGTTCTGGGTGACATGATTAACAAGATTAAGACTAAACATTTTCTCTGACCTTTCAAACTTCTCCAAAATAGAAATCATTTGCAAGATATAAAAAAAATTCAGCTGTTCATAATCTAAAATACCAAAACCCCCAATGAAATAAAAACTAATTGAACCAATACCAAGTGAAGCTAATCCCCAACCACTACTACTAATTTAGTTCCCTCTTTTCCACAGAACCCATTAGCTATTAGCTTTTCCACAGAACCCATTAGCTAACCCAAAACAATCTAGGTAAGTCTTCACAAGTCAACTTACCTATGAGTGTGTCAGAACTCAACTCTTCCTATTCCCTTCCTCTTCTTCTCAATTCCAGGAAAAATCAACAGGTGGAAGACAACTCAAACATATAATGCAGAGTGGTAGTGCTGCAGAAGTATTCAGGTAGAGAATAGGAACAGGGGGAATGAATCAGACTGCCAGCATGGGTGGTGGTCCACTTAGCCTCAGTGAAGATGGCATACAAATGGGGCTAGTCCTATCACCCCAGGAGGCATTTCAGACAGACACTCAGTCCGTGGAAATTTGGATTACCCTGTATGAGAAGAGAAAGATTTGAAGTCTAGTCTATAGGGAAACCTCAATTAAAGGAGAACAATTCACAAAGTGAATAAGAATATAAGGGAGAGGGGCGGCTAGGTGGCGTAGTGGATAAAGCACTGACCCTGGAGTCAGGAATACTTGGGTTCAAATCCGGTCTCAGACACTTAATAATTACCTAGCTGTGTGGTCTCGGGCAAGCCACTTAACCCCATTTGCCTTGCAACAACCAAAAAAACCTGAAGAATATAAAGGAGAAAAAAGACTAAAATTACCAAAGATCTTGTATAGGAAAAAAAATTAAAAAACCATGATTGAATTAAACAGGTAAACTAATAGGGAAAATATGAAGAAGAGAAGGAAGTCTGGCTATCTAAATAAATATTGTATAATAAATGTAATATTATAAGATGTTATATTATAAGATATATATATATTTTAAAACAGGAAAATGAATCAATATCTGATGATCTAGAGTACCCTGTGAATTCAAGAGAACATGGAACCACAGCAGGATGTTACAAATGGTTTAAAAGAGAAGAATTGTGAAAGCAAGATTTATGACTTGTACAGCAGAAATGATTAGTAGAATAGAACAACTTGAATCCACAGGGTAAACCTCACCAAACAGACAAAGGATTCAGCAACTGGCTGGGAATGAAAATACATAAAAATGAGGGACAATGAGTAGGAAAAAACTGACATTAAAAGATTCAACTCAATCCTTCCACCTTGTCTTCAGTCATCTTTCTCTGAGATTAACATCTTTCTATTCTGTGTATATCTCTATCTCTATCTCTATCTCTATCTCTATCTCTATCTCTATCTCTATCTCTATCTCTATATCTATATCATCATCTATCTAGCTCTAGCTCTAGCTCTAGCTCTATCATCTCTACATCTATATATCTAATTTTTTTTTTTTTTGGTTTTTACAAGGCAGTGAGGTTAAGTGACTTGCCCGAGACCACACAGCTAGGTAATTATTTAGTGTCTGAAGACAGATTTGAACTGAGGTCTTCTTGACTCCGAGGCCTGTGCTCTATCTACTGTGCCACCTAGTTGTCCCTGTATATCTATACATATATATATATATATATATATATATATATATATATATATATATATATAATATTCTACTCAGTTTGTATATTTTTAACAAGTTCTTCATATTTTCTTCTTCATTAGAATGTAAGCCCCTTAAAAGAAAAAAATGCAGACATACATATATACTTATACACATATAAATTGCTTATTAATTGTATATAGTATATGAATTTTTGTCTGTTTATATATCTCTGTGTTAATATATAATTTTATATATATGTATATATATATATATATATATATACATGTAGTATACATATACATATATCCTTTCTTTGTATTCCCAGTACCTAATATAGTCTTACTCACAGTGATCTCTTAGTCAAAGCTAGCCTTAATCATTACAAGGGTGTGCTTCAGTCAAACTGAGATCTGTTTAAAGACCCTTATTTAAAAAAAAAATCAAGGTCTCCCTCTTTATCCAGGGCTATCCCTAGTCATCTTGATCCATATCCAGCCCTTGCACCCAGATGGTGCTGAAGGAAAAAAGTGAGACTGATGTCTTTGCACAATTCCCCCTCTTCCCCCTGCCTTCCCAATTCCCCTCTGCCCCCCACTTAAACTAATTTCATTTGCATTTTATGGTATTACATCTCTTTGAGAAAGAAGAACAAACAACAATGACTGACCTACTGGTGGTTTCTTAAATGAGAAATTTACTGATTCTACCTCTCTACCTCTACCCCCCACAGTTTTTAATGACTTTATCCATCTTGAAATTATCTGTATTTGAATATATGGGTTCATATTATGTAATTCTAGTTGTAGGTAATCTACTTAATAAGTCAGAGATTCCTTTGTTTCTGTCTTGATATCTACTTTATCTAGTTTAATACCTTGAATATAGTGTTTGTTGAATTAAACTGAAATTAATTGCAGTGCACCTTAAGTTCTCAAAGAAATTACTAGAAAAATCCATGTCCTGTGAAGAGCTTTCAACCTAGAAAAGTTTTAAGGAAATCCCTTACCTGGATGTCAATCAACATTTAGACTAGCTAATTCGGAGAGAGTGTGAATGGACTTTAGAGATCATCAATCCAAAACCTTTATTTTAAAGATAAGGAAATGGAGATCCATTATAGTCTAATATTTAAGTTAGAGCTGAAATTCTATTTTAGATCTTTAAACTCTGAATTTATTTCTTTTTCTTTTCCACTTCCATCCAGAATGGTTGCTTACTAGGATGACACTTCTCTTAATTTGTTGTTCCTCATTAGATTATGTATGAGCTCTTCAAAAGCAGAGCTTGCCTTTTCCTTTCTTTGTATCCCTTGCACTTATGGAATGATTGACTGGATGGATGGCTTCTCCCAGAACTTCATTTTTCACCAAGCTACAAGCTGAACTGACCTATCATATACTCAAGCCAGGTGCCTCCCCCAAATCCTTGCTTTTAAGCTTCCTTTTTTGTGTTGCTTTTCTGCATTAAAATGTAACCCTCTTGAGGGCAGATTGTCTTTCTTTTTATTACGAAATATTTGGTATCTATTAGGAGCTTAATAAATGCTAGTTGACTGACCGACTAACCATAGCAAGTCATGAAGATGGTTTGCTAAGACATGAAAATCCATGGAAGGACTACTTAAAATCATAAATATTTTGAATATTGAAGTGTTGAAATATTGCTCTTCATTTCTTAAAATTAAAGTAAAAATTTTGAAAAAAATATTTGTTTTATGGATAAGTGTTTTTGAAAGAAAGAGCTTGTCTTGGGAAATGTCTTATGCCTGGTATTTTTTGTTTTTTCTTAGGTGAGTGATCTTGGGCAACTCATTTCAGGACTCTGGGATGTATATATATATATATATATATATATATATATATATATATATATGTATATATATGTATATATGTATTATACATATATATAATACACTTATCTTTTAAAAATGAGGAGTTTCTATTAAGTGATCTATCAAATTCCTTCTAGCTCTAGAAATCAATTAATATATAATTTTGATTAGTTTGTGAAGTAAATGCTACTAGTAGAAGACACTTAATATGGTCTGAAGGTTTTAAAACTATTATCTAACCCCTCTGTGAGCTTTCTAAATCACCACTGCATACTTGATGGCTATCGGGGATATAATTTGTGTATCAGTGACAAGAAAAACACTTAACTTGTGTTAGCCTTGGGAAAATCTCTAATGTTGAGGGCATACTTTTGAAAATAGTGTTAACGAGATTGTACCTTAGTGTCAGTGGCACAGGAGGTGGCTTAATAAGTTGATTTGATTTGTTAAATATATGCCAAATGTATTAAGGATTCATTATCTATTAAAGAATCTTCTTCAGCAATGGCAAATAGGAGAATTGGTGGAAATCTTCACTAAGCAAACAGGTAATCTTGTTTAATGTAGAGAACAAGAACTATATTTGTTATCTCATTAGTACAGTACACTGCCACATTAGGAAGCCCTTTACCAATGAAGGTATTGCTACTTATATAGTATTAGAGAGTTGCATAAAACAATAAGAGGTTCCATTATTTTCCTAGGCTTGCACATCTAATAGATTTGAGATTTGAACCCAGTCTATGAATCTAGTAATTTTCTCTGTCTTCTCTGCTTGAAATACTTTCTTTTCTTTTCTCTGCCTACTGGTTTCCCTTAAATTCCATCTTCTACAGGAAATCTTTCTCAATTGTTAGTATTTTCTTTTTTAAATTATCTATTATATAAACATTTGCACTGATTTACTTGCTTGTTATCTTCCTCATTCTGTGATCTCCTTGAGGGTGGAGATCATGTTGTCTCATTTTATATCCCCAGAGCCTAGCACATAGTAGGTGATTAATAAGTTTATTGGTTGACAAAATTATTTCTCCATCCACATTATGAGGCTTCCTTACAACTTGGGATAATAAATGAGAAAAATAATACTTATAAAATTCATATTACTTATTTGCCTCCTGGGTGGAAGATGGCTCCTAAGATCAACCTGAGATTGTTGAGTTTTCTCTGTTCATTTGACAAGTTGCTTTAAACCATTTTAATGAAAAATTACAAGTATCAGAAAAAGACAAGTCTAATTGAGTTAGAGTAATCAGTGTTACATGAGTATAGTTTTTATATGAACAACAAATGGCTACTATATAAACTCATTCAATAGTATGCTTCATTTCCTAGCATATAATATCCATTCCACTGCCACCATTGTTATCATCAACAGGAGTTATGACTGCTCTTTAACTTTGTAAAAAAGATACTCACTCCCTCCATACACTCTAACTGCCAAAGGATACTGATACTGACTGCAAAATTGGAAATCTAGCACAGGAAGGACGACATTATTTTGCTACTATTTAAACTATGAACCAAACCGGTACATGGGGTACTGCAAAGTTATTTTAGATGCTTATGTTTCCTAAAACAATAGGAATATTAAAACATAGTACATCAGAAAATACTAAAAATAGATATCTCATTTATTCTATCCCATTTTCAACAACTATAATATAACGGAACATTAGATCATATTTACTGAAGGAAAACTCAAAATCAGAGCACAGTAGGCATAGAATGATCACATCTAAACGTCATGATCTGGGGAATCTGTCATTATTCCCGACATGGTTGACTGCATAATCACTTCCAACTACACTGATAACATTTTATATTTATATCTCATTTACATAATGCATAAGAATGCAGAATGAGCCCCAGAAAGCAAATAAACACACTGAGCATAAAGGAAAGAAACCTTGAAAATTATTCCTTTGTTCATTTTGATTTTCTTCCTTGTATTTAATAAAAACTGGTTTCCTTGGATTCAGAGGTTAGTTTTTTTCTCAATGTCAGATGAACTTTTAGCCAAATAATAAAATGGATCTGTGAGTTCATTGATGTAGGCATTTCTCCTATGGATGTAAATTGAAACTGATCTCTACCTGCCCATCCTGGGTCACTTTTATTCATGTCTTTCTTTAAGTTTGTCTTCTATGAACACTGACCCAATTCTTGTCCAGAGACTTCTTCAATTCTCCAGTCAACACAAAACTATCAATGAAGTACAGACTTTCTGTTAGTTATTTCTTCCTTTTTCAACATCACTAGTACCCTTTTTCATGCACATTTTGATTACTTCTCATAATACTTTATTATGCAATATTTTTTTTGTATTTTGTGACAACCACAATAAGCCTCTTCATTGCCCTTTCAGTGATGCTTTACTTGTTTGTCAAACCATAGCATTGTGTGATTCATAATTATGTATTAACCACATTACAAGAAGGCTTTGGTTTTTTTAAAGTTTTTTTCCAGGAAAAATTTGGTATCATTAATTGCAATTTTTAGAGGTAATTCATTTCCCTTTTGAATCTAGTACCCTTTTATTGTTCATTTACAATGTCTTTCCAGTTCTACCCCTCTGTTTCTGACTGTCTCTATATTTATATATGAATTAGAAATATATACATATGATAGCCTATATAGAATCAGTGGACATATTCATAAATAAATTAGGTCTGTGCTAACAAATCCACAATCAAGAAATTTCAGCAAGTAGCCAAATATTCAATCAAATCAAATCACTCATAAGTAACATTTCTAGGAATTGATAATTGATGCTATTGGAAACTAACTATAACTATTTAAATATACACATACATAAACACATATATCATTTGTCCTCTTCAAAATGAAGGGCAACTAATAGCAATTTATCTTTATCTATAAATATATATGTATGCATTTCTTTTTTATAATACACATTTGAGAGGTTTTATAGATTGAGTATCCAAACCTGGACAATGGGCAAACTTTATCTAATTAATTATTTTTGTTTCTGTGTAGACATTTTGGTCAAGCCCTTTTAACTCAACACAGATTCCATCCAAAGGATTCTGCAGTGTTCTGGGACTTGATACAATTAGCATAATGTTATATGAGAACAAGAGCATGTAGAGAACATCACTGTGATATTATTTGGCCTATGTGCCACATCTTCATGATAGCAACAAATACCTTTGATAAATATACATCTGATTTTCTTCTTTTCAATATTAATGATCAGAGTGTCATCAAGCAAATTTATCTCTGTTGTGTTTTTCAAGGACTCTATATATTTTTAAAATTTGAAATATTAATGGCAGATATTTTCTTAGAGTATGTACCTTGTGGAATAGTTTATGTGTCTTTTGCTTGACAGAAACTGTGAATCTGGCCTGCATCCAGTATGCCAAGGAGATGAGGCAGGGAGCCAAGAGTTTGGAGGCCTGTGTCTAGAGAGCTTACCCTTTTCTTATCCAGGCATGGACTGAACTAGATTTGAAGGGGCAGTGGAAGAGATATAGACAGTAAGAGACAGATGGAGACAGATGCCAAGAGATAGAGAAAAACAGAGACATTAAAAGAGGGAGGGAGGGAGGGAGAGAGAGAGAGAGAGAGAGAGAGAGAGAGAGAGAGAGAGAGAGAGACAGAGACAGAGAGACAGAGAGAAAGAGACAGAGAAAGACAGAGACAGAGAGACAGAGAGAAACAGAGACAGAGACAGAGAGACAGAAAGACAGAGAGAGACAGAGAGCAAGAGCCAAAGCCAGAAATAGACAGGGACAGACAGACACAGAGAAAGAGAGAGAGAGAGAGAGAGAGAGAGAGAGAGAGAGAGAGAGAGAGAGAGAGATACAAACAAAGAGAAAGGCAAAGAAAGAAAAAAAACCTACAGAATACGTGGAGTCTGGACTATAAATCTTTTCTATGACACATACTAGCTGGGTGACCCTGTGCAAGTCATTTCACTTCATGGTGCCTCAGGCTACTCTCTAAAATTGTAAATTATAAATAAGTTTCTATCCCATATCAATAGAACAATTTTTCACATCAAGAATTCTCCACACTGATGAAATCATAGGTTCCAACATGATCTGAAAAAAAAAAATTCAGATGAAATTTTCATCATTATAAAATAAATACCACTTAACCAAGTTTTTGTTAATCCTTTTACATTTACAGTACAAGGCCCAGCACTGAACTTCTGGAATACCAATCCCTAACAACTGGAGATTTCCTTTGGAGACTATATAGAAGGTAGTCTGCCTTTTTAAAAGTCTGTTTCCATGTGGAAAAAGAAGTTAATTATTTAGATTGTTTAGAATTTTAAACCCTCTTATGAATCATGAAGTGCTTCTAAGTTCTTTTGAATCAATCTAGAAATATGTGTTCTGTTTTTGTGTGTCACCTTACATTTTTCTGGTAAAGTTCTGACATTTTTCAGTCCCCTCCATGGAATCACTCTTGTAGTGACAAAAACATTAATACAATTTCCTGCACTTAAACCAACAAACAAAGGTATCTAGTGATTACAGTAACTATTCAGACTTTTTTGTTGTTGCTGTTGTTGTCAACTAGAGCATGATTGAAGCCAGGAGATAGAGCGGTTCTTAACATTAAATCCTCAAGCAACTTGTGACAAACTCCTTGTCCTTGAAGCTTATATAAATAACTTTCCTGTGTTTTTTTAACCTGTTCCCCCTTCCTCAGTCACCCCAGCAGTGAGGCATGTCACTCCACTGGTCCATATCCATCTTCTTTTATTGATGTCCACTTTGGTGTCTGCACAGGTCATCCATTTTGCTGCCTCTTTGGCAGCCACTGGGAACAAGCAGGGAAAGTTCCTGGACTTTGTATGGGGGGCTGGGGGGAGGAGGGAGAAGGAAGGAGTGTCAGTTTTCTCCAGGACTAACAGTCTCAATCAGATGCTGGTCCTGGGCCTCATAAATCTTGTGGGTGACCCAGGTGAACCCTGAGGCTTGGAGCTCACTGAAAACTGATCAGGGCCCTGCTTAGTTTAACAGGCCTTTTTCGGTGACAAGTGAAGGGTTCAACAAATGCACAAAACAGATATATATTAGCTGAAAAACTAATGGCTTTTAAAAGAATGTTTGACAATTGTTTAAGGCTGTCTGTAGATCCATTATACTGATAAACGACCATCTTGGTAGTTTTTTCAGTAGAGTTGCTAGCGGAAAACCAACTTAAAGTTTGAGTCTTTTTCTTTCTTTCTTTCTTTCTTTCTTTCTTTCTTTCTTTCTTTCTTTCTTTCTTTCTTTCTCTCTCTCTCTCCCTTTCTCTCTCTCTCCTTCTCCCTCCCTCTCCCTCCCTCTCTCTCTTCCCCTCCCTCTCCCCCTCCCTTCCTTCCTTCCTTCCTTCCTTCTTCTTCCCTTCTCCTTTCTTCCTTCCTTCCTTCCTTCCTTCCTTCCTTCCTTCCTTCCTTCCTTCCTTCCTTCCTTCCTTCCTCTTTCTTTTTTTATTTGATTTTATTTTTTCTCAATTTGTTATTTTTTATCTTGATGTTAACTTCAGGAGACAAGTATGTTTTCAAACAACTGAGAAGACTTTAAGAAAACAGGAAAAATTACCTATGTTGTATAAATTGAACCTTGTATCCAAATTGAAATTAAAAAGACTCAGAAACTGCCCTTAATGACCTGCTATTGACCGCTTGAACTTCTAAGTTAGGGTCAGTGGGGGCCCAGAATAAGAGGTCAAAAGCTGGTCAGTGTTCCTCGGCCCCAAGCATGTTGAATAGGAAGACTTTATAGCTGTGATTTATGCAATTTGCAGAGACAGGTTAAGGAGGCCTTAAAACATGCCACAGTGCTCACTTACACTGGGTACACTATCCGCTTGGAAAATAAATTCTGATTGTCCGGCTGAAATCTCTTGGGGATACGCCTTGAAGTATTTTACCCTCTGTGTCTAAAGATTCATTCCCACACTCGACCCCTGAACGTGACAAGGTTAGTGTTTCCAGATTTATTTAAACAATACAAATGCACCAAACGAAGCCCTTTCTAGACCTGATTAATTGCAAAGGCAGAATAACCATCAGTAATGAATTATTTGGGAGTGTGGGGGGCAGGTAGCTAACTCTTACAATAGCTCAAACTCTTAAATCAGTCACCAAGGGGCTTCAAACACAATGGAAATTGTTATTTTTACACAATTTCAAATATGAACTCTTTGGAAGTTCTACTCAAACTGATTCTTTAAGTCTTTGTGGATTGTTGTTATTGAGAAGAAATTATCAGAATAGTTGATAATTTATTTTCAGAACTATGTCAGGAGGACTGTAAGGGAGTGGGTGGGAGAGAAATCAATTAACTGCTTTTTTATGCTTATTTTTCATTTAAGGAAACTTGGTGTTCATAAAAATAATTTGGATTCAATAATAGTTAAATCACAAACAAAAAAGCAAACATTTTGCTTCCATCATGTTGTCTTTTCTCCAAATCTATAATATGAAGCTCTGAGTTTAAATTAATCTCAGAAACAAGCTTAGAATTATAACCTGGCCTTTGTATTTGCTAACCACAGTTTGCATGGATGCTATAAACTGGGAACCGAACCCAGGGTTTTTCAAGGATGAAAAGGCTATAAACCTTTGAACTACCTTATTGTCTGCTTATAGGGAATTTACTGCTTCTTGGTGCATGTGTTCCCATAACTCAAATTGGCTTTGATCTAATAAATGCAACTTAACAAGGTATTAGTCTATAATATGGCCTAATTGCATTTGGTATAATGAGAGGAAAAGCTAAAATGGTGAAAGATATTCACATTGAAAAATGGCTACCTGGCAATATTCAGCCACTAATTTCCATAAAGGTTTTAAGGACACACTCTAAGCGAGGTTAATGCATGCCCTAAATATATATTTGTGTAAGTGATAAGGACGGCATATTCCTAACAGTTTCAATTTGTCAGGTAAATAATACACTAATCAAAATTATTTTTTGTAATCAGTTTATGACAGGAAGGCCTAAAAGGCTATAAAGCAGTACACACTTTGGAAACAACAACAAAAAGAAATCCTAGATAAATATTGTTTAACTGAGCAAACCTAGGGCATTTCTGGTCTTATAAGGCACATTGTTTCTTCATTCCAACTTTTTCCTTCTTTTAAAATGTCCATATATATTTACTTGACAAAATAGCATAACTCAAAAATGTTTCACAAATGTCCTCTGCAGGTATTTAGTCAAGAATTTAAGCTGGAGGGAATCTTTGTGATGATCATGGTCAAGCTCCTCTGAGGCTCAGAGATGTTAAGTGACCTGCTCAAGGTTAGATAGCAGATGAGAGCTAGAATATGAATTGAAATTTTACAATCTGTTATTCTTTTGAACTCCTCTTCTCCCCACAATTTGGTTTATTAACGCTTTGAGTCTATATCATCATCATTTATGAGAGCTAGAATATGAATTGAAATTTTACAATCTGTTATTCTTTTGAACTCCTCTTCTCCCCACAATTTGGTTTATTAACGCTTTGAGTCTATATCATCATCATCATCATCATCATAATCATGCTCAACATCATGCTCATTATTCATTAACATAACCACCATCATTTTCATCATTAATATCATCATCATCAATCATCAACATCATTGTTACTAGAAAAAGGAATAGGAATCCTTGTGACAATTCTTTTACAATAGTCCCTCAAGAAAGGCAGGAAAAATACAACTTAATTTTGGTGAAGAGTGCAAACCAGGGTGAGGGTTGAAACCAAGGAAAAACCAAGAAGGCCTAGACTGGAGATTCCCTGATTCAGATGGTCATAGTCTTTATTTTCACAGCAATATAATTGGTTTTTGTCAGTGGGTTCCCAAACTTGAGTGGTTAAAATGTTGTTTTCCTGCTGCATTTAATCTGTTGTAAGAGGTTATCTTCCTTCCTAAACAATAAAAATTAAAGCTAATGTTCCCAGTTCACTGTAAATAGCTTTCTAGAAACTTAGAAACTCAGTTAATTAAATCTTCCATTATGAAGTATTTTCTATTACTAGAAGAAATTAAAAGTAGACAGGGAGCACAGGGCAGCCATTAATGAGGTTACTGAAGATCCAAAGAGATGCAGCATTCTAAGACTAGTTCCTAGTTCTGCAGATAGTTTCTTATTAAGCAAAGCCCTGAAGGAAGGGAAGTTTGCATTCTGATGATCATTTTTTTTTAAGAAAGGCAATGGGATTAAGTGACTTGCCCAAGGTCACACAACTGGGTAATTATCAAGTGTCTGAGGGCAGGCCCTCCTGACTCTAGGACTAGTATTCTATCCACTGTACCACCTAGTTGCCCCTTGATGATCACTTTTGCTCAGCTGGTATTTTTCAGAGCACTCATGCTGGCCAACATAAGAGGCAAAAAGTTGATCGATAATTAAAAGTACTCTAATTATTTATACTGTTCATCTTTTTTACTTGTAAAGGGCCCAAGTTCATTCCGATCCTGGGTCAAGGTACAATGTGTCCAATTGTGTCTGAGGTTCTACCAGAGGTCAGGGACATAGTTCATTTGAACTTTTGGGATGGGGATGTCTCTAGTTTTGTGTATTTCATGCTTCTTTTGTACTCTTGTGATTCTGCTTTGCTCATAGGGTGCAGACCCTTCTTGGATGGTTCTATGCCAATGTCTACCATGTCTCACTAATACAAAATATTAATACCAAAGTTCTTCAGAGAATCTTTGATAGTATCCTTCTTTTTCTGACTTCTGTGTTTTGTGCTGCTTCTCCAAAAATAGTCTTTAATAGATCATTTCATATATTCAATTTAAAGTACAAATTAATAGTAATTAATAAGAGATTGAATATGTAATAATTTGAATTCACTTTTAGTGAAGTTCATCACTTATTTCTACTGAGTGGATGATCTTCCATTTTCCCCTTTTATTCTCTAGTTCATTTTTTTCAAATAAAAACCTTATCTGTAATTTCTTCAGAAGACTGACAACTATTGCCCAACTTACAGTCTTAGAAAAATGCCTAGGGCTCCTGAAAGATTGTGAGTGGCACATAATGGGTATCAGTAGTAAATGCCACCTCTCTATTAACTATTTCTGATAACAGGTATTGTAAAAATCATTGTTATCATTTTTTTTTAGAAAGGAGGCTGAAGATGGTAGATCTTTTGAGCTCCAGAGTTCTGGAAGGTTAAACCCTATCAGATATCTGAAAGTCTGGCACCAATAAATGATCTCCATGAATGGGAGAGGTGGGACAAAGGGTTTGTAAGGAGGGATGAACCAGGACAGATTGGTAATGGAATAGTACAAAGTTCCCATGCTTACCAACAATGAAGTGGTTTCTGGGCCTAGGAGTGGGTCCCTATACTTCCAACCAAGGTGAGATCAAATGACTCCAATAAACCAACAATCAAACAATCAATCAATTGATTAAGTGGATGAACAAACAGATAAAAGTCATTATTATTCTCTTCTTAATTAATTCTGAATGGATCCATCTTTGAACATGGTCCACTCAATTGCTATTGTCCCCTTAGTCATTATTGTGTCATAGTGGCATGCAATGTAATTAAATTGGAAAAAAACAGGTAACTACAGGCTTTTCTTATGATGCTTTAGGGAGTAGAATATGTGATAGAGAGGAGTTCATTCTGTATGGTAGAGATGTGCTGGTACATTTTTCATCATTTTGTTTTTACAGATTCATATATTTAGAACTAGAAGGTCTTCTATCTAGTCCAAACTTCTCATTTTACCTATAGGGGAAGCCTAGTAAGTTAAAGTCACTTTCTCAAACTCATGCAGTTATTAAGTAGCAGAGTGAGGACTGCAATCTCAGACCTGTGTACTTAAAATCTAGAATTATTTCTAAGATCATACTGTAAGATATCACATATACCACTAATAAAGTAAGGCTTGGAATATCTGTTTATATAGTTTTTTTGCCAACTCTAGATAGAGATAAATAAGGTCAGATCTAGGCATATTTATAAAACTGGCAAATATTTAGGATCTCTGACTTTCCATTTTTGCACTTTTTTCTTTAATAATGATATTTTCTTTTGTTTTATCCTTGTTTTCTAGATTCCTCAATCAAAATAAAAAAGGATCTGACTTCATCATTTGCATTGACTATATGCATATATATACATACATACATTATATATATATATATATATATATATATATATTTATTCATTCTCAAGTATTTCTGCTCTGAGGATTATAAGACATTTTATTTCAGTTTAGTGGTAAGCCTAAATTCTATATGTGCAAACTCTGGTAGCTCTTACTTAAATGTCTGAAACCTGATTAGAACTCAGATCTGCCTTTATCCATGGTACCACTTTGCGCTCCTATTGTATTCCATTCTTGGCAACACATTTCAGAAGGGAATTGCTAAACTGTAGAGTATATTATTTTCATTAATCTTTATTTTTAAATTTCTTGTTTCTTCCATTTACTTAAATATTATTTTGAGAAAAGATTCAAAGGCTTAACTAGATTGCCAAAGAAGTCCAAGAAATTAAAAAAAAATAAATTTGTGACTCTTGGATTGAATAAATAGATAAAACATTTATTGAACCTTACTATATGCTTTGCTAAGTGCTAGGAATATAAATCCATTCAGATAAGATACCTTTTACTCTTAGAGGTTTTTACATCAAAATAAGGAATGACAGAATATAAAGAACAGCTGAAAAGTGGGACAAGTCATAAGGATCAGATTTGATGAGCTTGGATTCAGAAGTTAGAACTAGGGGAAGTGTGTGGAAACTATAGAGAAGCAGACAAATTGATTTAAGGAAAAACTTCATAATAGAACCTTCCAGATGTGAAATGAATTCCTCAGTCTTCCATCTTTGAAGACCTTTGGACATAAGCAGAATGAAGTACTTCCTAGGGATGTGACAAAGAAATCATTGATTAAATACAGATTAGAGAATATGATCTCAGAAATCACCACCTTTATTATTAGTCCGTTGATTATCTCTAATTTATCCAGCGTCTTTAATATTTTATATATTTATTTTTCCAACTACATGAAATGGTAGTTTTCAGCAATTTTTTGCAAGGTTTTGTTTCACATTTTTCTCCCTCCCTCCCTTCTCTTTCTTCTTCTCCTGACAGAAAGCAATCTAATATAGGCTATCCATATATATAACCATGATAAAATAGATCCATATTAATCATGTTGTGAAAGAAGAATCAAGTCAAAATGGAGAAAAACATTAGAAAAAAATAATACATAAGGCAACTTTTAAAAATTGAAGATAATAAGCTTGAATCTATTTAAACTCAATACTTCCTTCTCTAGATATAGATGACATTTTTTCCCATTTACAAGTATTTTAGAATTATCTTTGACTATTGTTGCTGAAAACATAAGCCCATCATAGTTGATCATCTTCCAGTGTTGCTGTTAGCATGCATGCTGTTTTTTCTGGTTCTGGTCACTTTACTCAACATTGGTTCAGGTAAATCTTTCCAGGCTTTTCTGAAGTCCTGTACCTCATGATTTCTTACAGAACAATAGCATTCCAAATAATATTCATGTACCATAACTTGTTCAGTCATTCCTCAATTGATGGGCATACCCTCATTTTCTAATTCTTTGCCACTACAAAAAAAGCTGCTATAAATATTTTTGTACATTTAGGTTTTTTAGTCTGTTTTTGTGATCTCTTTGGAATACAGTCCTGGTAGTGGTATTGCTTATTCTGTACATAGTTGTCTTAATATTGTCTCCCCCAGATTAGAGAATAAAATCCTTGAGAAAAGGTAGTCTTTTTCCTTTTGTTTTTCTTTCCTCCATGCTTAATAATAAATATTTATTGACTATGATTTTATATAGATCAGATATATTAGTGCTCTTTTTTTTTTGCAAGGTAAATGGGGTTAAGTGCCTTCCCCAAGGCCACACAGCTAGGTAATTATTAAGTGTCTGAGGCCGATTTGAACTCAGGTACTTCTGACTCCAGGGCCGGTGCTCTATCCACTGCACCACCTAGCCGTCCCCCAGACATATTAGTGGAAGAAAGGGCAGCTAGGTGTCACAGTGAATAATACAACGACCTTAGAATTGGGAGTAGAGGAGTCTGAATCTGACCTCAGACACTTACCACTTACTAGACCTTGGGCAAGTCACTTAACCCTGATTGCCTCACTTCCAGGGCCATCTCCAGTCGTCCTGATTCCTATCCAACAACTGAATCCAGATAGTTCTAGAGAAGAAAGTGAAGTTGGTGACTTAGCACAGACCTTCTCACTCAAAATTCATTCACATGCTTGACATGGCATCACCCACCTGATGTGTTGATCTTCTTCGAGAATGAAGGATGAACAACATCAAAACTAGTGGAAGATTATGTATAATTTTGAAATGAAAATTGGTGGTGATTTTTAGTGAAATTTCAGGCATTGGTAGCAAATATGGGAAATTTATCAGTGGTACGTTAATACTTCCTTGTCACTGAAGCTGTACAATGCCTAAGGCTGCCTCTGAAAGCTTATCTATTCTGATAATATTAGAATGGCCAAGATGACCGAAACAATAAATAATAAATAAAAATAATAAAAAATGGGCCTCTCCCCCAGACACTCTTAAGGATGGTAAGCTTGAGCTACAACTGTGAGAGACCTTTTTATTCCCTTGGAACATCTGGAAGAAGCAGAGATAAATGTCTCAGGATTTCTAATTTCTTTTTTTAAAAGATTTTTATTTATTTTGAGTTTTACAATTTTTCCCCTAATCTTACTTCCCTCCTTTCACCCCCATCCCACAGAAGGCAATTTGCCAGTCTTTTCATTGTTTCCATGGTATACACTGATCCAAATTGAATGTGATGAGAGAGAAATCATATCCCCAAGGAAGAAACATAAAGTACAAGAGATAGCAAGATATCAGTGTTTTTTCTAAATTAAAGGTAACAGTCCTTGGTCTTTGTTCAAATTCCATAGTTCTTTCTCTGGACACAGATGGTATTCTCCATCACAGACAGTCCCAAATTGTCACTGATTGTTGCACTGATGGAATGAGCGAGTCCATCAAGGTTGATCATTGCCACCATGTTGTTGTTAGGGTATACAGTGTTTTTCTGGTTCTGCTCATCTCACTCAGCATCAGTTCATGCAAATCATTCCAGGCTTCCCTGAATTCCCTGGTTTCTAATAGAACAATAGTGTTCCATTACATACATATACCACAGTTTGCTTAGACATTCCCTAATTGAAGGACATTTTACAATTCTTTGCCACCCACCATTTTTGTACAAGTGATGTTTTTACCCTTTTTCATCATCTCTTCAGGGTATAGACCCAGGAGTGGTACTGTTGGATCAAAGGGTAAGGATTTCTCATTTCTAAAAGATGCCAACCCAATTCCTGAGTGTTGAGTTGGGATACTTCTCTTGTCTTCTCTTCTCCCCTCCTCCTTTTTAGTTCCTGACTCTTATCTCTCTAGATCCAATGGCCAAATTTGTAATGGAATAACTTGAGATAGTCCTGGATGTGAGGAAATCAGGGTTAAGTGACTTGCCCAAGATCACACAGCTGGACATTGTCAACTGCCTGAGGCTGGATTCAAACTCCTGACTTCCTGACTCCAAGGTCAGTGCTCTATCCACTTGTCCCTAGGGACAAGTGGGTATAATCCCAAGAAAATTCAGAGGCTGGATTGCCAGACTCAGGACTTTTATTTTTGAAAGCTGTATCTGAGGATGACTGAATAAATGATGGTATATGAATGCTGTAAGATGCTGCTATGGTATAAGATATGAGAGTCATAAGAAGAATTTATGGTGTAAGATAGGATGTGAAGCATGAAAAGAATTTATGCTATATATATATATATATATATATATATAATACTTTGAAAAAATGAACAATTTTTTAAAAATTTGAGAATTCTAATCAATTCAATAATCAATCATGATTCCCAAGGACTGATAGAGAGAAATGCTACCAACTCCCTGATAGAATGATGATAGAATCAAGATGTAGAATGATACAGACACATTTTGGACATGAGTAATATGGAGATTTAATTTATCTCATAATGCATATTTGTTATGAGCGTCAGTAAAGTGCTAGTACATAGTAGGGACTTAAAATATTTTTGTCTGCCTGACCCATGAGCATTTGGGTTTGCATTTTCTTTCTTTCAAGGTAGGGAAGTAGGAGGGAGAGAAGATAAATACTTGTAAATAAAATAATAAAGTATGTGTCAGTATTTGATTATATAATTAGAGGAAAAACTGTTGACATTAATGTAGTTTATAGATATTAATGGACTTAAAAAATGAGGAAATAAAAATCTAGAAAATTAGTTTGGCTGGGCTAAAAGTAGTACTAATTATGTGAGCTGCTTATCATTCATGCCTAGTTGCACAGCTGGCTTGTGACCTGGGACAAATTACTCTCTGGGCCTTAGTTTCCTCAACTGTAAAATGAGAGGGCTGGATTAGGTCTCTCTCAAGTCTCTTTTGGCTCTGAAATACTATGATTCAATGAACTTGGGGGAATGACTGTGAACTTCTGATGGAGAGAGAGAGAGAGAGAGAGAGAGAGAATGAGAACTATAGATTACAAGGGGCAGTGGAGTGTGAGGATGAGGAAAAGGTAAAAAAAAAAAGTAATACAACTTCATGCCTTGGAATTGGATTTTGAAGATAGCAAGGGCCTCCTAAGTGATTGTCTCCTAGAGTTATGCTCTCAGATGCCAATATGACCAGTGAAAACACATCTTTGAAGACAATCAGAAGCCATCATTTGACAAAAGAAAGATTAATGCTTATCAAAATTTCTCTCTATGGTTCTTCATATTTGCAGATCAGTTTTATACTTTTATTACTTTTTCTCTTCTTCATCTTTAATTTTCTCATTCTATCAAATTTTGAAGGGCTCTTTTTTTGGCACACCTTGGCTTTTACCTGATTTGGATTAAAACACCACAGGGAACTGAATTTAGAGACTAGCTCAACTTAAACACATTAAATTCTGAGATGGCTTAGAAATAACTTTATGAAACTTCTTAGCTTGTACTTGGGGTCAACATATTCATAGAGCAAACATTCCAAGTTAGCATCATAGAATTTTAGTGGTCTCTGCATTCAAGTAGGAAGAAGATTCTCTGCTCCTTCCCTTCAGAAATAAGCTCCTTGAGGGCAAGCCTGCCATTTTGATTTTGTCTCTGTATCCCAAACATCTATCAGTGCTTTGCACATTCTGTACTAAAGTGGGAGTCAGGAACACCTAAGGTCAAAGCCTTGGGTTTGTCCTAAAATTTAGGGATAAGATACCATTAAAGGATTGCCCAATTTTTGCAAAACTTGTAGCACTCGTACTGACATCTAGTCCTATAGTTCCTTGATAATTTCAGGGCAAGGCTACTAAGTGCAGTTTTTTTTTAACTTTTCCTGGTGGAGGGCAAGAGGGTGACATGGAAGTTCAAAAATCAATAAATCAAGAAACAGAGACAAAATATACTTTCAACATAGAAACCAATGAGATTGTTCTTTTGAAATTAATTTAATTTCATTGTATTGTTTCCTTTTCATTTTGTCTCTGTCAACCGCAATTTGCATCTCTTATTCTAAGTTAGCTTTGGATAGAGCTGCATGAAAATAATTGTTAGGTTTCCGAGCTAGTTACCACCAAGAAGTTGGGGCAGGGTGGGGCTCTTGAGCATTGGAATCATATACAACATTCCTAATAAAACTAAACCATTTATGAATTCCAGTTTCTCCATTTTGAAAATGACAAGGAAGTGCTTTGTAAATTTTAAAAGTGCTGCATAGATATTAATCATTAATTTAATGTTTCCATGGATATATAATTATAAATAATGTAATATGTAAATATAAATATCAATCATTCATTTAATATTTCCTCATCTGTAAATAAGAGCACTGAGGGCCATTCTGATCTTAATCTATGGCACTATTTAAAAGGAAATGTCAAAGGAAAACTCAACTGAAACTATAAAATCATACTCCATTACTCAGGACATTTGTTCAGAATATGGATCAACTAATCTGGCTGAAACACAGTCCCAAATGTGCTGAAAGACATATACTTTCAATGACCCTGCTCCAAACCATGGAGTTAATAAGGATGACTATCCAGTCATGCTTTCCTTAATCTGAGGTTTTCTTAGGAATGTTGTATGTGGTTCTAATGCTCAAGAGCCCCACCCTGCCCCAACTTCTTGGTGGCAACTAGCTCAGAAACCTAACAGTTATTCTGATACATCTCTATCCAGAGCTAGCTTAGAATAAGAGCTGCAGATTGCGGTTGGCAGAGACAAAATGAAATGGAAACAATACAATCAAAGTAAATTAAATTAATTTCAAAAGAACAATTTCATTGGTTTCTATTTTGGAAGCATGCTTTATCTCTGTTTATTTGTTTATTGCTGTATTGATTTTTGAATGTCCATGTCACCCTCTCACCCTCCACCAAAAAAAGGGAAAAAAACTACTTTGGCAGCCTTGCTCTGAAATGATCAAGGAACCGTGGGGCTAGAGGTCAATACGAATACTGCAGCTTTTGCAAAAAATTGAACAGTATTCTAATGGTATCTAATCACTAAATTTTAGGAAGAAAATAAGCAAGCAAAGAAGAAAACAAAGTATTTAAAACCATCAGCAAATATTAAATGTTATGAGAATAAATTTGGAGCATTTCCAATAAAATCAGGGAAGGATGCCAATTATCACCATTACTATTCAATATATAGTATTAGAAATGCTAATTGTAGCAATAGGAGAAGAAAAAGAAATTGAAGGAATCAGAATTGGCAATGGGAAAGCAAAGTTTTTACCCTTTACAGATGATATGATAGTATAGAGAATTCGAGAAAATCATCTAAAACTCCTTGAAATCATTAAAAATCAAAGTAGCAAGATATAAAATAAACCCATTAAATCATTAGCATTTGTATATATGAACAATAAAGTCTAAGACCAAGAGAAAGAGAAATTCCATTTAAGATAACTGTAGACAACATTAAATACTTGGGAATCTACCTCCCGAGACAAACCCTAAAACTGTATGAACACAATTATAAAGCACTTCTCACCCAAATAAAGTCAGATCTAAATAATTGGAAAAATGTCAATTGTTTAGGGTTAGGTTGAACTAATATAATAAAAATGACAAATCTACCCAAATTAAATTACTTATTCAGTGACATACCAATCAAATTACCAGATAACTACTTTACTGAGCTAGAAAAAATAGTTACAAAATTCATCTGGAGCAATAAAAAGGTCAAGAATAGGAAGGGAATTGATGAAAAAAATATAAAGGAAGGTGGCCTAGCTCTACCAGATCTAAAACTATACTATAATGTGGGAGTTATCAAAATTGCCTGGTACTTGTTAAGAAATAGAATAATGGATCAATAATAATAGAGTAATGGTTTAGAATAGGTTCAAATGGTTTAGGAAAATAGGGAAAATGATTTAGAATAGGTTTATATAAATTTATATAAACTTTAGAATAGGTTCAAAATGACTACAGCATTCTTCTAATTGAAAAACCCAATCAGCTTCTAGGATAAGAATTCTCTATTTGACAAAAATTATTGGGAAAACTGGAAGATGCCATGGTAAAGTCTAGTCACAGACCCACATCTTACACCCTATACTAAAATAAGGTCAAAAAGGTGTATAGGATTTTTACATAAAGGCCAAAACCATAGATAAATTAATAGATCAAGAACTACTCTATCAGATCTGTGCAAATGGGACAAATTTATGACCAAACAAGAATTAGAGTACATTATAAACTGCAAAAGGAAGATTTTGACCATATTAAATTAAAACATTTTTGCACTAACATTTTTGCACTAATAAAATCAATGCTGCCAAAATTAGAAGGAACACAAAGCTGGGAAACAATAGGAATTCTGATAAATGATAAAATCTCATTTCTAAAATATATAGAGAATTGCATCAAATTAAGGTTGCAAGCCATTCTCCAATTGATAAATGGCCAAAAAATATGAATAGAGTTTTCAAATGATGAAATTAAAGCTATATATAAGCATATGAAAAAATGTTCCAAATTATTATTTAGAGAAATGCAAATTCAAACAACTATGAGGTATCTTCTCACATCTATCAGGTTGGTCAAGATGAGAAAAAGGGAAGATGATCAATGTTGGAGAGATTGTGGGAGCATTTGGAGCATCGATATATTGCTGGTGGAGTTGTGAACAGATCCAACAATTCTGGAGAGCAATAAGGAACTATACCTAAAGAGCAATAAAACTATTCATTCCCTTTTACCCAACAATTCCAATTCTAGGTCTATATCTAGAAGAAATCACAGAAAATGGGAAAAGTTCTATATGTTCCAAAATATTCGTAACAACTCTTTTTGTAGTTGCTAAGAATTGGAAATTGAGGGGATGCCAGTCAGTTGGGGAATTGATTAAACAAATTCTGGTACTTGAATACTATGGAACACTTGTTCTATAAGAAATCATAAATGGTCAGACTCTAGAGAAGCATGGAAAGACTTACAGGATCTGATGCTAAGCAAAGGGAGCAGAACTAAGGGCACAATGTACACATTAACAACAACATTGTGAGATGATTAACCTTGATGGAAGCAGCTCCTCTCAACAGTTCAGAGAGCTAGGACAACCGAATTAGACCGGCTATGGACAATGTTATCCCCATCCAGAGGAAGAAAAACAAAAACAAAAAGCAAAAAAAAAATCCCTTCAGAATCTGATGACCACTTTTTAAAAATATCTCTTCCCTAATTCCCTAATTCCTCATACCAAAAATGATAAATTTCTAAACATGCTTATCAAAAATATGTATGTGCAATGTTAACTGCTGAGTGGAGGGCAGTGAGAAGGGAAGGTGGAAGTGAATTTTGTAACTTAAAAATATACATATGCATATGGATGAATGTTGAAAAAACTTTCATAATATGCATTTGGAAAAATAAAATATAAATTAAAAAGAAAGTAAAGTAAGAAAGAAAGAAAGAAAGCAAAAAAGAACATGAGAAAGAGGGAAAGCAAGAAAAAAAGAAACAAAGAGTAAAAGGAAGAAATAGAGAACATACATAAGGATTTCTATGTTTCCATAAATTCATTTCATCCCATATACATTGTGAAAAGAATTTCCGGGTATGCATTAATTTAGATATGTAATATAAGTATAAAATGCATGAATTTCACATTTGATAGTTAATTGGTACAATTCCTATGTTGCTATACTATGTTTGTATAATATGAATTTTCAATAATAGTTTAATGTTCAACATTAACCAGTGGTGGTAATGAATGATCAGTGTTCAATATAATTCAAAACCCAGCAGTTCTTTTCCTTTCCTCTCATCTTTTGTCATGAATAATTAAATGCATGTGGTTAATCATGAAAGAGGCAGCTCTAACATATTCATACCTCTCCAAAACTCTGTTTGGGATTTTTTTGGGCCAGAGTTATTGTAATGATTTGCCAGTTCCTTATCCAGCTCAGTTTATAGGTGAGGATGTGAGGCAAGCAGCAAAATAATTTGCTCGGGGTCTTTCAGTTCATAAGTGTCTGTGGTCAGATTTGAATTCAGGAACATGAATCCTTATGATTCTAGGCCCAGAAATTTATCTGCTTTGTCAGCTAACTGTCCAAATACACTAAAGCAGATTGCATTTTTTTCTAGGCCAATCAAGGTTTTTCGAGCAAAGTTTCTGGCATATAAAGAGTTCTGATTTTATTCAGAGAATTTTCTGATCATAGCTTTGAAACCTGCTACCTGGATAAACTTGGGAAAAATCACCTCATTCTTATGTGATTACATTTCCTCATTTATAATATAACAGAATTGGTTTAGGTTATTTAAAAGATTTCTTACATCTCTATGACTTGAATCCAATTTTATTTGAGTAAAGTTGAGTAGATATGTTTTAGTATAACTTTGACTCAACTATATTGATTCCTTTGAAGCTCATGCTTTGGCAAGCATTTGAAAATAATTTCGACTCTTGCTTTCACCCAAAAAACTAAAAAACAAACCAAAACCCTACAAGAATAATTTTAGGGAAGTATAGATATTTTCTCATTTGCTAATACTTATGACTTCATTCTTGGAATGCGACATTTGCTTTCTACTGATATATATATATATATATATATATATATATATATATATATATATATATATATATATATATATATATGTAATTTTTGCTTAATGCAGCTGAAACTATTTGTGTCTTCTTCTGTTTCAGGAAACACTTCTTCCCCTGACAAGAATTAATAAGACCATCTCTTTGCCATACAGGTCAATCTGACCTTGATGTAGATTTCTGGTAATCTGCACATTTTTGTTTTTTTGGTTGAGACATGTTCTTCCTAGTCAGGGCATTTCTTTGACCTTACTAGTTCATTGCCTGCAAATCTTAGCACTTTCTTTTGGAGGCTAACTCTATTTCCTATCTGTCACTTTATTCTGAGCAGCAGTTCCATAATTAGTCTTTTTTTCTTTTATTTCACTCAATCATATTCTTCCCTGAGATAAAATTATTAACTGTCTCAGTTCATTAGGATATCATCTGACTGGAGTCCAGTGGTCTTACAGCAGTTCTTACCCTAAGGTCCATGAATCTCCAGAGGATTAAAAGAACAGATTTCGAGGTGGACCATGATCTTGAGGGAGAAAGATAAAATTCATTGTGAACGTAAGCAGCATATATCCTGAGAACAGATATTTCAAAGGGTCCATGATTACCAAAAGGTTAGGAATCTTCGGTGAAAAAAAATTACTTTTAGAAATGCTTTAGTAATTTATAGTTGACAATGTAGCATTAAGAAAGTTCAAAATATACAGCAGAGAATAATTTAGGGTTTCAGAAAATTAAAGTGCATCTAAGCTATGTAGATAATAAGCATTCTACCAATGATGGAAGAAATATATGTATTGCATACATGCACATTTTGATAGGGGTTCTGATTAGAATAGGACATGTTTTTGGAATTTCAAAATTGGAAATCTGAATAATCTGTGGTTTGGTGAGGAAAAAGGATATTGGACTTCAAAGAAGAGAAGTGGAAGGAAAAATGAATTGCTTAAAGTTTTTTTTCAACAACTTAATGCCTTTATTCTTCCTAGAGTGCTCTCTCAATTTTTCAGGTGTATATGATTATAGGAAAGACTGCAACAAAACTCATTATGAAACAATTAGAAACATTTTTAAGGAATGGAGAGCAAAAAAAAATTAAAACAAGAAATGGAAAGCAACTGAAAAAGTGAGTTCAACTCTCATTTTATTTATTTATTTTTTTAATTTTACAATTTTCCCCCTAATCTCTCTACCCCCCACCTCCACAGAAAGCAGTTTGATAGTTTCCATTGATTTAAATTGAACGTTCAACTCTCTCATTTTGCAAACAAGGCAACTGGAGCCCAGATGTCAATTTACTTCACCAAGGTCACGTAGCTGCTTAGTAGTGGAGCAAGGACTAACCCCTTGTATTATAAATACTAATTTAGTTTATCTAGCAGATTAACTGATGGGCACTGCTACAATTCTGCCAATTGAGAAATGTGTGCCTCTGAGCTCTGTTATATAAACATGGAAAATAGTTATATAAACACAGTATTAAGAAGTGTATTTAGCCATGCCATGAAAAGTTCATGGGCAAGGGCATTCTTCTTTCCTCTTGCTTTACAAGATGAAGATTACTGCACAGAGATATGAAGTTCTTTCCACTAAAAATTTTTGCATCCTTCCATGCATTTACTTCAATAATACTGAATGTAAAAGCTTCTTTGCTCTCAACCAAGTAGCTAGGATTGCAGTTATTGATATTCAGAAGAAGCTTAGACTATTCATTTGAACTTTGAATTTTTTTATAAATCACATTGTTGGAACTTAATCATAATTGCTAACAAAAATTTATATAGTGCTTTCTATGTGCTATATATTATATTAAGGATTTTACAAATATTATGCCATTTGACTCTCAGAGCAACTCTTAGAGATAGAGATTATGATTGTCACCATTTTACAGATGAGAAAACTGAAGTAAATAGAGGTTAAGTGACTTGCTCAAGGTCACACAGCTAGTAATTATGAAAGGCCAGATTTGAACTTGGGCATCCTCTAAGAGTGATTTGAAAATTAAGAAAAGACAAAAAATAATACAACTACATGAGATATAATGGGGAGTAGCATATTTTAAAACCAGACCCCATGTCAGGAAAACCTGGCTTTCAGTACTTGTGACACATGACTGTATTATCCCTAGAGAAATCCATGTAACCTTTCAATACCTTAGACAACTGAGACAATAAATTGCAAAATAACTGCTAGAGTAAATTTCCTTATTTGAAGTTCTACAAAGCAAAGAAATGATAACTTCTTATCCCCATCATCAATCAAAGAGTGACTGACTGACTGACTGACTGACTGAATAAATAATTAAATAAATAAATATAAAATAACACTTTGGTCTCATTCCAAGAAAATGAAAGGGAAGTTCAATGGATAGAGATGGGACTTAGAGTGAAGAAGATATTCTTCTGAATTTAAATATACTATCAGACACTCACTAGGTGTGTGACCCTGAGCAGGTCACTTAATCTTGTTTGCCTCAGTTTCCTATTCTGTAAAATGATCTGAAGAAGGAAATGATAAACCACTGTAGTATTTTTGCCAAGAAAACCTCAAATGGGGTCATAAAGAGTTATACATGAGTAAAATATAACTGAACAACAACAGCTAGAACATGGAAACTAGTAAATGACTTTGTGGGAGGTAGAAGTTGGTGAAATTTTCTATTCAGAAGACAGTCATTATTGAGTTAGTTTCAAAACAAAATCACCCTTTAGTCAAAAAGGAAAAGCAACTTCTGAAGGTCATGGTTGAGGTCATTAGCAGGATAATAATGGCTTCATCCTTGAGAGCAGCTGGCTAAATTCCCTTTAGTCTCAGAATAAATGAAAAAAGGGACTTTTGTTTCCTTTACTGTTGCTCTTTGGATCTTTACAAGGTTTTTTCTTCCCACTGTAAATCTGTCCCAAAGCAAGTTTGGATATAGCAGTCTTTTTTTTTTTTTTTTAAATCTATTCCTTCTGACCAAGGGAAAGGAAAACGAATTGGCCATGCACATTTCACAATCTGGGCCTCTCTGAAAAATATTTGAGATTTTTTTAAGCCCCTTCTGTCTGCAATCAGAAAGGCATCATGTTATAACTAGAAATAATGTAGGACTTAGAAATGAGGAGAAACAGCTTTGAAGATGACCATGAGTAAATCACTTAGTCTTTCTGAAACTTGATTTCCTTGATTGTAAAATATCTTGAAAAATCACAAAAAAATTCACACACTTAGTTGTATCTTGTGTATTGTGTTGGCATTAACATCTTGGTTTGTTTTGTGCAGAAAAATCACTAATCAATATGTATTTATGAAGCACTTGCTATGTGGCAAACACCACACTAAGATCAGGGAATAAAATACATGCAGAAAGAAAAGATCAAGGTCCCTCAAGGCTTGATTCTTCCACTTGCAATCTTAGCTACCTTGCAAATTATGGAGACTGGCAAAGAAATGCTCTGTGTAGATATTAACAACTCACAGACTTAACCCATTGAGCACAACTGTGAAGAAGCCCTAATTCCCTTATTATCAATGAAGGTAGATCAGAGAATGCGAAGAGAATGTTCCCTCAGGGAAATGTACTGATACTCATTTCCAGGAACTGTATAGTCCATTTCTGCTTCTATGCTTGAAAATTAACAGCACGTTAACAGGACTATTGCCTGTACTTGTGGCACTGTCTGTTTAGAAGTAGGCCATTAAATATTGATGAAGATAATTGTTCCTGCACTTGAACATCAGAAAGATGGAACTAAAAGTAGTTTAACTGGCATTTTCCTTTATGCTTGGTAAATAGAGGGCTGGGATTTAAAGAAGAGAATAGTCAGTATTACCCTGTATTCAGTTCCATAGCCAAAGCATCATTGATCAGAAAGTGTAGTTTATAGGAGTGTTATAGCAAAAGTTAAATGAAACAATACAGCAACAGCATTTAAGTTGTGCGAAAATAGAATACCATAGAATTGTGCTCTAAGAACAAGAAATGTGATTTGTTGCCATTTACGTTTTTTTTAAAAAGGTACTTTCATGTGTCTTAATGGGAAATTCTCTCTTTTTACATCTTCAAAAATGATTTCCTAACTCTTACTGATGCCATTATAAACAAAATCTTTTCTGAATCCTTCTCATTTTTTTTTTTTTTTGTTGTAGTTCTTTCAATTGTGCATGACTCTGAGGGAACCTATCTGGGGATTCTTGGATTCTGGACTTTGCCATTTCCTTCTCCACTTCATTTTACAGATGAGAAAACTGAGGCAATCAGGGTTAAGTGACTTGCCCAGAGTGACACAGTAAACATCTGAGGCCAGATATGAATTGAGGAAGATGAGTCTTCCTAACTGCAGCTCCCAGTTGTTAATGTTCTCTCCTTCTTCAAATTACTATCTACTTCCTTATCTTTGTCCATATTGTGTGCTTCTACTGGAATCTAAACCCAATGAGAGCAAGTCTTTAGTTTTTGCATCACCATGCCTCCAATATTTCCTTCCTAAATATATGTGGATGAATAGGTAGGCTTGTTTTCACCCAAAACTCTTCTTATTGTTGTTATTATATAGAACTTTGTACTTAGATTCAAAGGATCTGGTTCAAATCCCTTTGTTTATTACCCCTGTGATCCTCACATATTTGTGTATAGACACATCTGAGGTATCTTGGAGAAAACCTTCAACCATTTTTTTTGCTTCAGTTTCTTCACATCAGATTAAATTATTTCTAAAGTTCCTTCCAACTCTCAACATAAATATCATTTTTACATCTTTTACAAGGACAATGTCATGGACATGATTTATATAACAGAATCCTAAAGAAATATAGTTTTAAAGAAATATGCTTAGCGTTAACTTAAAATTTTGTCTGAATATCTGTACCACATCATGGACAGAAAAACTTCTGTTATAAAGCAAAGTGTTATATTCTAGAATGCAATACTAATGCTGCAGGTCAGTTTTTATTAATGTGTTTACATTTAACATGATTTATTCTTAGTTTAATGTCCTTTAGTTCATGAGCCAGTGCTTTAGGGCTAATTTGTTGGACTTGCTTGAGACAAGGAGAATAATAGCCAACATTTCTTTGTCATTAAAATTTACAAAGCACTTTACACACATTATCTCATTTGAATTTCCTGGTAACCTTGTCAAGTATGTATTTTTTTTCCATTTTAGAGATGAAGAAACTGAGGGCTATATTAAATATTTTTGCATGTTAACAAAGTTTAGTATCAGATTTGAGATAGGAAAATAGGACTTACTGACTTCAAGTCTAACACTAATTATTCAAGAATAAAATCAGGGGTGGCTAGGTGGAGTAGTGGATAAAGCACCGGGCCTTGGAGTCAGGAGTACCTGGGTTCAAATCTGGTCTCAGACACTTAATAATTACCTAGCTGTGTGGCCTTGGGCAAGCCACTTAATGCTGTTTGCCTTGCAAAAACCTAAAAAAAAGAATAAAATCAGAACAATTTTCAATAATTTGGAGAAATCCAAAAAAAATGTAATATACATTTTAATTTAAACATTAAATAAAATGAAGCATAAGCACATACACAAAATGAATTAGTTCAAACCAGAACAAAACAGAACAAGTTACTAAATGTAACTCTGCAATCATGAAATTCTTAACAGTTCAACTGAACGTTTTTATTAATGCATCATAGGATAAAGGTGCTAATAGAAGAATGATAAGGCATGATCACATAGGTTGGAAGAGAACACTGAAAGATGTTGTTGAGTAGTGTTTGACATTTTGTGACCCCATTTGACATTTCTTGGAAAAGATTATAGAGTGCTTTGCCATTTCCTTCTCCAGATATTTTACAGATGATGAAGAAACTGAGGCAAATAGGGTTAGGTGATTGCCCAGAGGAACGTATCTTTTAAGTACCCGAGGCCAGATTTGAACTCAGGAACATAAATCTTCCTGTCTAAGTCTATTTTATTTACTGTGTTATCTGGCTACTCTTATAAAAAAAAACATGTGCCATTAAGTCCAAGAAAAAGTGAAAGTACTCAGGAGATAAGGATATTCTACAGCTGCACAGGCTAAGAAGAAAAAAAGTACTGAAAAAGTTATCAAATTTAGCAATCAAAAAGTTATTGTTAAACTTGGTGAGAGTATTTTAGCTGTGATGCAAGAAAAAAATATGAATTATAACTTAAACATTTAACTTAGTTTCATCATTCAGATTGCAGTGTTTTTCACATATCATGTGCTTTATAAATATGTTATGATTAATAATTGAATTCAAATTCCTTGTGAGGTTTAGAGATAATGATATTACCTAAGGTAGTTGTTCTTAATTTTTCAGCCCTTTTGGAAATTTGCTAAAGCCTATGGACACCTTCTTAGATTAATATTTTTAAGTATAGGAAAATAAAATACTTGGGGTTATACGTGAAACCAATTACTTTGAAAGATAGTTAACAAGTTTTATTTTTAAAAATGCTCATGAACTTTAGGTTAAGAATTTCAGGCTTAAAGCATTTAAAAAATTTTCCTTTGTGAAATGTCTTGAGAGTCATTCTATAAGCCCCAAGTCAGGAAGAATCCTTTCTCAAGTCATACAATATTTTGATCCAAAAATCCTTTATTCATCCAGTTTGATCACCCAACTTTTGTTGTAACATACTTTGACTAGATTTGTCTTCAAATGAATCTTGGCTTCCTCCAAAAAAATCACTTATTGAGGAAATATATATATGAGGAATAACATGAAGACTTTTTACCCCTGAAGATCTGCTAATAAATGTACTTCATGCTATAAAGACAATTCCCAAAGAAAATCTTTCAAAGTATAGGGAACAAGGAAAGCATTTTTGGAATGAATTCAGAGGGAGGTGTTGTGAGTTGGATTCTTACATAAACAGAGGACAAGATCTGACAAATTTAATTCCTATCATCATGTTGTTAACAATGCATTGTTCATAAAGATGATCATAATTTCATAAGATGAAGACTTTTCACCCTTGAAGATTTGTAAGTTCAAGGCATTAAGCATTAAGGAGTTTCAAATGCACAAATACCCAAGGGATGATTTGGCTTTACTTTTTAAGTGTTAGGGAAAAATTTCCAGGTATTCCTCTAGTTACATCAAATACAATCACAGAAGTGACCACATCTATATATCTGGATAAGAGATAAGAATATTACCTATGATGAATGCTTTTTAAATCAAAGGATTTAGTGAATGGAGGGGCCTTTTCAATCATCCTGTCTTGCTCCATTATTTCAAAAAATGAAAAAAACTGTACTTTTTTTTTTGGTACCAGAGCCATACCTAGAATTTCAGGTACCCAGGCTGCCCATGCAAGGTACTCTTCAATCAAAAGTTAAAATAATATATTAATTCATGGAGAGATGAGACTTCTTTAAATAAAAGGAAACCCAAGGGGTCAATGGTTGGAGAGAATCTCAAGACCCTATTTCTGAAGGGAAAGAATACAATAAAATATATGGACATTTTAAAGGAGATTATTCCTGTAGACAGAACAAAACAAACCGGGCTACACAGGAGTGCATCTGGGATGCTTCTGGAGGCTAGGAAGAGTGAAAGGAAACACCATCTGGTAGCTTTCCATTTTAGGGATATATTTTTGTTAACTATGTGCTAAGTTCTATTGTTTCTACCTGATAAATGAATGAAATTAAACACAATAACTTTAGCACCTGCAGGCAAGCCCCATTTTTTACAGCACTTAAGTTATGGTGTACTTACTATTTTTTACAAAATCTTATTTTTCCTCTGTGTTCTTTCCCCTGTATCTTGATCTCCTCTCTAGATTAAGCCTGAAATGCCTTCACAGTGCTCTGTGGATTAAATACTAAATGATGACCTAAATAAAAATTTTACTGAGCTTTAAAAAAATCAGTCAACCAGCCAAAAAAAAATCTGAAAGTCTTCAAAACCTCTGAGTCTCTTTGAAAGACAAAATTGTGCTTTTTCTTCTCAATGTTGGTAAGTATGTGTGTCTACATGTGTATGCATGTATATGTGTGTTTCTCTAGTAATGTGCTTATGTGTTTGTAGAGGGATTATGCATTTACTTCCCCAAACAAAAACTAGCTTTCTTTGCCTGTCCAAGAATGAGTAGGTAGTTTTCCAAATAAGAAATGAAAAATAAACAACTATGTGAAAATCACGAATAATGACATCCTACCTAATAATCATCAGATTAAACAAAAAGAGGAAAATGGTAATGGTCTGAAGAGTTGTGGAAGGATAATTCTACTGATGCCCTATTACTGGAGCTATGAATTGGTACCAATTTTCTTGAACTATGTTCTGAATCTATTCTATGTACTATATACTGTTTTTATCCATCTCTATAACTACCAGGCATATAAATGCTCAAAGTCAAAGAAAGAGGAAAAGAAAGCATATTTACAAAAATTATTTATCACAGGACTTTTTGTCATAGCAAAACTTTGAAAACAAAATCCATCATCAAGTATTATTTGAATTTGATTAAATAGTATTGAGATCAAAGAAATTATGTAAGTGAGTGTTCAGAGAAATTTGAGAGATTATGTGTAGTTATTCAAGTGTGTAGTTGTCTGATTCTTTATGATCCCTATGGGGTTCCCTTGGCTGAGATATTGGAGTGTCTTTGGAATATCTTTGCCATTTTCCTCTCCAGCTCATGAGGAACCTAAGGCAAACAGGATTAAGTGATTTATCCAGGGTCACACAGCTAGATGTCTGAGACCAGTTTTAAACTAAGAAAGATGAGCTTTCCTGACTTCCAGTGTGGTACTTTTTACCTACCACCTGCCCCCAATTGCCCAGGAGATAGGAAGACCTGAGTTCAAATAGAACTTTAGACACTAACTAGCCATGTGACCTTGGGATATATCACAACTTTTGTCTAACTCAATTTCCTCATCTGTAAAGTGGGACTAGTAACTAGCATCTAAGTCTCAGTTTAGTTGCAAAGATAAAGTAAGATAATTGTAGTAAAGTCTAGGGACAAGTCAAAGTAAAAAAAAAGTCAAAATCAACTGTGGGTGAAAAGAATAGGCATTTTGTTAGCATATACAGCCTCTAAATGAGTATTAACAGACTGTTTAAGAAGTCAGAGATAAATGTTTAGAAGGAACCCTGGAATCCATCTAGTTCAGCCCCATTGATTTAAGAAATGAGTAAAATGAGACCATAGAAGTTATATGACTTGCCCATGGTTGAATAGGGAGTCTCTGGCAGCAACAGAATGCTAATGATTCTGAATCTGTTACTTTTTCCATTATGTTATTCTTCCTGTCCCAATTACTTATTTTTTAAATTACCAAACCCTTAAGTCTTTTCTTAAATTAAATATATATTTCTGGTGGGGAACTTGATTAGGTAGGCTATTTCTGTTTTCAAATGCATAAGATCACATCCAAATGGAGGCAGGTTACTAGGTAAAACTGAAATAGTAGATTGGCAGTTTAGCCCCAGTTATGTAGAGAGATCCTTTCCAAAACTCACATTCCTGAGACATGAGGAAGGTATGTGGTTTAGCCTTGAGACAGACTAGTCCGTTTGAATTTTAATGGGTTTTTACCACAGTAGATGGAATTCCTGGCTTATGCCTATTCCAATAAGGTACAGGTGTCCTGATGGCAACCCCTGCTTTTTTTTATTCAATTGAAGCATAATAGATTCTGTTCCAGGCCTTTATTTTAACTCTGTGTGTATCTTTCTGTTTCAGGTATGTCTGGTAAATAACATACTGTAAGATTCTGGTTTCTAATTCATTCTGCTATCTGCTTCCTTTTTTATCAGTGAGTTCATCACATTGACATTCCAAAAGGAGACAGCATAGTACATTAGAATCTATTGCATTTAGTGTCAGAAGACCTGGGTTTAAATTTACTCTTGAAACTTTTTACCCATGTGATCTTGGATAAGTCACTTGACTTCTCTGGGCCTCTATTCTCTTATATAAAATGAAGGAATTGCTTCCTACTTTCCTCTTGGGTAAGATAGATTTCTTTATCCATTTGAGCGTATATGCTATTACCTCTCTGAGCCAATTCCAATGAAATGATCTATAAAGTCCCTTCCAATTGTAGAGCTATAATCCTATGATACCATGAAAAGGGATCAAAATATAAGGGATTAAAAAGAAACAATATGAATTAGGGGGAATTGTTAGATCATAGTTGAAAATCTATTTTTCATTAAAATGCCAACAGTCACTCCAAGGGGTGAACATGTAATTTTAGACTGTATAATTTACATGAATGATAAAATGGCATTAGATTTTGCACTTATTTAGATAACACAAGGGTTGCATTGAGGTCTTGAGATCATAGTGGGGCAAACCTTGGATAATCAGAATAAAGAAAACAGGATAATATATATACATGTACCTACACATACAAAGTCAGACATTAGTAAGCAAAGGAAATATTGAAATTTAATAAGTGCTTGGCATTGCACTCAATAGCAGGGATACATATACAGACACAAAGATTTTTTAGAAAGTTCCTGTCTTCAAGGAGCTTACATTCTAATGTGGGAGGACAATACATAAATGATGAGTTGAAAAGGGAGGTAAGAACTGTCCACTCAAAGACTTGGTAACTAAGTCAGGAGAATGAGGGATCAATGATCTTATCCCCCTCTGAAATAGATATTCTATGAAGTACTCACCTAAAAAAAGAACTATTAATCCTATGATACCATGACAAGGGATCAAGACATAAGGGATTAAAGAGAAACAGTAGGAATTGGGGGGGATTGTTAGATTGGAGTTGAAATTCTATTTTTTTAATTAAAATGTCAACAGTCACTTCAAGGGGTGAACATGTGATTTTTAAACTGAATAATTTGCATGAGTGATAGAGGCAAAATGGAGTACATACCACATACAATTACTAGAAATGAAATTTAATCCACAAATATATCTACATATACATATATGCACACACATGCACACAACCCTAGAATAACAATATGATGAAACATTTTAATATTTTAAAATTTTAAAGGTTTATAAAAATACCACTGTGTTAGTTTTATTCCTTTTTAGAACTTAATTCAATTGACCATCTCAAATCATTACACACCTTCAAGAGTGGAAGTCTCTTATGTAATTGGAAGGATAATGTCCTTGGAGTGTGGTGGGACTATATAGAAGAACCATCCATTGGAAAAAACTAGTAACAATTTAGGGGTACATGAGGAAGAGATATAGACTCCACAAATGATAGTATAATGACACAAGGCATGTATATGCATAGTATGAGTGGGATTTGATCAGGAGGATCTCATCAATTAAGTTCCCAGTTGACTCAATGGAATTATTTGATGTTAAAGAATAAGTAACAAAGACAGTATAAAAGTTAGCCTTTTTTTTCAGAGCTGAATTAGTTCTATTTGAGCTATTTATAAAGACTTTAGATTTTGAGTGGTATATTTGCATATGGAAAGGGCAAGAAGCTACCCTTTTGTCAAAGAGAATGGTACCTTTAACTGGTCCAGTAGCTGATGTGGCAGATGGGAGGTTGACAATTTAAAAGCAGAGACTCTGACCCTGCTAGCATTCAAGTTTTTAAGTCACTTATGCTCTGGAGTCTAGAAAAGAGAAAGCTACAGAGGAAGAACTCAGTTGGCAGGAGTTTACTCCTTTATCCCTTCTTTTGTGACACATGTAAAATGCAGTAAGGTAGGTTGGGAACATATTTTCTCTGCAATTTGCAATGGCATCTTATAGTAGACACACATGATGATATCCAGTAGAGAAGGAATACATCTGTGGATATGTCAAGTTTGTGAGAGGAGTCAAGGGTCTGACTCCTAGAGCTAGGATCATACTTGGGAGATGTCAGGTCCCATTGCTATTCTTTTTTTTTGTTCTTTGCTTTCAAAGAGGACTGATGACACCATAGGATGATGTCTTGACTTGTGTGAGAATTGAAAATAATTTTGCAAAATTTTACAAACTTGTCAACTTCATTCTCTCTTCGAAAATCCTCAAAGCCAATAGTGTGACAAAAGTCATTGAATGGCAATGATCTGAGATGCTGTGAATGACCTTTGTACCTTTGATGTCTGACCAAAAACTTCACAGCATCTTCTTCATCCATTTTCATGACAACAGATTGTTCTCATTTGCCTATTCTACCAAAGGAAGTCTAAACTTGGGGTAGATACTCCATTGACTTACAGACAGATTTGAGGCCCATTGGTTATCCACAACTTGGTTTGCCCATCTGCCAAGAGAGTTTCCCATTATGCATGCTTTAGATTTTTGTAGTCACAGGTTAATTGTTCAGTGCTAGTTAGATGTCAAAAGTAGAGGAGCAAATCTGAAAAAGGACTGACAAGCCCTTACACCAGAGGTGCTAGTCCTTTTTGAACTTCATGTTATTTTGCTATCTCTAGTGTGGACAAAAAGTACATAGAATACTCCAGGTCAGAATGTCAACTGATCCTGAACCAAGAAATCAAGGTCAGAAGACATTATTGATCATCCAACGTATCCTACAAGGTCAGAGCAATGAGTAATCATTGTTCTCATTGTGCCTGCATAATTTTTGTTCCTACTTTTCTATCTCTTTACCTGTGAAAATTATGGGTATCAACTATTCACATCATGTATATACATAGAACAGAGTGTACCCTAGGTTTATGGGTGAGATATTATATTGTTACTCTCCTAGCAATTCAATGCTATGGATGCAATGAAATGGCATTTGAAAAATGTCTTTGTTTGACTAATTGTATGTACTTGTTAGGGACCAGTGGATTATAATTTTAGGGATATAAATACACAGCTTGCCTTAAACTTGAAGCATATCCTAGGGGACCCAATCTGTGACTATATGTTGAAGGATATGATCAAAATGATGTTATGGGTATTTCATTGAATAGGGAATCTTCTACCAGTGACTAAATTCCATTATTAATAATTTATGCAAGAAGGTGACCCTAAGTTATATATAATTATGTGACTGGACTTATACTCCGTGGCATGTCCTCCTAAGTAGGAAAGTCTTTGATCATGAACTGAATAGTTTATTCTTCATCAGTTATTCAAGGGCCTCATAAAATTTAAGTAAAATCAACAAGTTTGGAGGATTTCACTATCAGATGATTTCCACATGGTGATGAAATTTTTGGTCATAGCAATGTGCAATTTTCATCCACTGCAAGTCCCAGTTCTGATACAAATAAGGGGCTTAATTAATGATAACTTATTAATTGATTGATCAATGTCTTAAGGCATTAAGAATAGAATTGTGGTCATTGATGAATAGGGAGTAATTACATCAACAAAATTACAATTCTTAGGTTCAGGAGGAAATATCAAGCATTATCAGACTATAGTTTTCTCTTTAAAGGATTTTTGTCAACTAGATGGCTTCCTTCCCATATATTAATTAACTGAATCTCTGGCAGGAATTCCCACTACTATAGTAAAGGCAAAATTTCTTTTGTGATTTTCTAGAGCTTCAAAATCTCATTGTTGACTTCTGGTTTCTTGGCTTCTGGGTTCCTTTTTGATTCTTTTTTTCTTCATTTGCTTGATGTGATTTTTCTCATTTCAACCAAACTCATGTTTGGCATCTAGTCCTACTTACCCTTTTGTCTTTGACATTTCTCGAATTAGTTATCAGTGCAACTCAAACTATTCTTTCTCTATTCCAGATTTTCTCTCCCCCTCCCCCCCAACTTACTACTCACTCACTGTTCTTTATCATCCCCGTGTTATGTCTGCTGAATCTAAATCTCTTTACTTCTGTTACACAGTGAAAAGATTTCTCATTTTGAACCCACAATTTAGGGCAACAGTATTAAGAAAGGCACATAGATGCCTTCTCTGAAATTGATGATAAAATGTGGCTCAGAGACAACAGAATACTTTGTTAAAGGGGATATTCATTAGCTCAGTAGGGAACCAAATCCAGTGTTTTTGAATATTTGTGAGCACTTATGGACCTGGGAATTCATGTCCAACTAACAAAAACTGCATTTTCTATCGAACTGACTATCTAAAAATATCTATTTATTTATTTATTTGA
Source organism: Macrotis lagotis (assembly GCF_037893015.1). Classification (NCBI taxonomy): domain Eukaryota; kingdom Metazoa; phylum Chordata; class Mammalia; order Peramelemorphia; family Peramelidae; genus Macrotis; species Macrotis lagotis. The sequence goes on from NC_133666.1 coordinate 221,479,015, forward strand.
TTTTGAATTTTACAATTTTCCCCTAATCTGGCTTCCCTACCCCCACCCCCCACAGAAGGCAGTCTGATAGCCTTTACATTGTTTCCATGTTACACATTGATCTAAATTGAATATGTTGAGAGAGAATTATATCCTTAGGGAAAAAATAAAACATAAGAGCAAAATTATATAATAACTTTTTAGAATTAAACTCCACAAATCTTTCTCTGGATACAGATGGTAATCTCCATCTCAGATACCCCAAAATTGTCCCTGATTGTTGCACTGATGGAATGAGCAAGTCCATTAAGATTGATCATCAATCCCATGTTACTGTTAGGGTGTACAATGTTCTTCCTGTTCTGCTCAACTCACCCAGCATCAGTTCATACAAATCCTTCCAGGCTTCTCTGAAATCTCATTTCTCCTGGCATGAGAACAATAGCGTTCTATAATATACATATACCACAATTTGTTCAGCCATTCCCCAATTGATGGACATTCACTCAATTTCCAATTCTTTGCCACCACAAACAGAGCTGCTATGAATATTTTTGTACAAATGATGTTTTTACACTTTGTGATGATCTCTTCAGGTTATAGACCCAGTGGTGATATTGCTGGATCAAAGGGTGTGCACATTTTTGGTGGCCTTTGGGAGTAATTCCAAACTGCTCTCCAATTGACATTTGAGAGAATTTACAAAGGCTTACTCTATACGAAAGGCTTGTGCTGTACTACTTCCTTCATTAGATATCATTAGACTAAACAGGAATCCTCCTCTTCCCAATTTCTGGAACATTTATTGGTCATTTGACACAAAGTATATGTTGCCCATTATGGTTTGTTCTCATTTCCTTTGGGTATGCCATATCTTCTTCATTATAGTTTTCTCTTCCCTTTTCCAGAAGAATGAAAATTCCTCCAGGACAGGGAGCAAAGGAATTTATTGGAAAAAGTGCCAGATTGCAAATAGAAGTCTTGGATTTTCCATTTATTACTTTTGGGACCTTGGATAAGTCATGTAATCCCTCTGGGCCTCAATTTACTCAACTCCAAAATTTGGGGACTGGGCATGGATTGAATAACTTCAGAATTCCTTCTATTTCTAAATTTGTAATCCTATAATCCCAAAGTGTTGATAACTATACCTTATAAGTTATCATCAACAAATATAATCAATAATTACTAAATTATTCATCAAACAAATCACAGTCATCAGAAATTGCAGAATGATATAGAATGAACATTTACACATATATTATTTATTATTCTTGGTGAAACTCTGAGTATATAGTGAGGGACAAGAGAAACCAACACTGGGTTCTGAGGCATTTGATAGCTATCACATTAAAACCCTAAGCATTGACTTCTGCTGGTTCCTTTGCTCAGGAATGCTTTAGTTGTGTCACTTTTGCTCTCTCCAGATTTATTCGCTGTCCTAGTGGAATTTCTAGCATTCATCTATATTGTGTAGCAAGGTATGTGAGAATTCCTCTGGACTCATCCAGATATCCTGGAGACAAAACTCAGGAGTCTCTTTTTAGTACTCTCCACCTTGACTGAAGCTCCAAAACCGCTGAACTGCTTTGTCATACCTACCTAACATTAGCAGCAACCAGGTCCCAGAGAGTCTTTTTGATTTCAATAAAGCATTGTCTCTTTTCCCTCCTTTTAACTTGGAATTCAGGGAAATGATTTTCCTTGGTTCAGATAGAATATTAGAAAACTGACTCAAGAACTGTTGAGTAACCAATTTCCCTGGAGTTCCTCCTCTCAAAGGACAGCCTCCTGTTTGGCTAGAGACTGACAAATCACTTTAATTGGTCTCATGAGGCCCAGACTGAGCATATCTAGTCAAACTAATTTATAACCAGGACACAGACTAGACACCTTGCATGTCTCCTTCTAACCTCAACCCTATTTCTGGTGAAATTGCAATCCAAGCTTCCTCAATCAGTATGCCCAAGTAGCCTGACTTCAATGCTCACCTTAATGTGGACCCATGGCTAAATCAGGGCTCAGACTTTTTGTCCCTGTAGCTCACTGAGATTAGAATGTAAAATTGTATTATGTTACACTCTAGTTGGGCTGCTTAAGCTCAGGATTCTTTCCTTCTGAGTACACAGATTATGGATGCAATACACTGTAACAGGAACTCTTGTGGTCAGGGCTGTCAAGTACAAAGCTTTTGTGTGTGCCAGTTATGAAGGAGTTGTTATGGCTAACAGTCCTGTGGTTTTAGCTTATTAAGAAAGACTTATCATGAGACAGTATAGCTTCCAGGCCAGATGATTTGATGAATAGCATTTGTCAACAAGTTCTGAGTTAATGGAGATGATTAGAATCCTTACTAATTTCTGAAAAAGGAAGTGAGATGCTTATAGGTTTCAGAACTTCTGAATGAGATCATCTGGATAGATTTTTCTCCCCTGAAGTTTGGTACAGGTATATTTTCCAGCTATAGAGCAGATAAATCCATGGAAAAAAAAAACAATTTCTCTATTTGTCTATGTCCTGCAAAAGATAAAAAAATACTGGGGGGCAGAAATGTTAAATGCTAATATTTCCTTGTTAAGACTAAGGAATGAAGGATAGTAATCTATATAAACTAAAATGTCCTCTAAATTATTCACCAAACAAATCACAATCATCAGAAATTGCAGAATGCCATAGAATGAACACTTACATATATATTATTTATTATTCTTGGTGAAGCTCTGAGTATATAGTGAGGGACAAGAGAAAGCAACAATGGGTTTTGAGGCATTTGATAGCTATCACATAAAACGCTAAGCATAGGAATGTGATTTCATTGCTATTTGGTACTTCAGAATTAGGAGATGTCCCCTTCCAAAAAAAGTATTTGGAGATTTTCATTGTGGAACATTGTTTTTTAATTGTGTTTTACATGTTGAATAATTTAATAATCAACAATCGCTGCATACCTCCTACATGTAAAAACCTAATTCTTTCCCAATAACCAAATGAAAATATAAAATTGGGATATTGAATGATTTGGAAGGGAGAGATGTTTATTTGTTTCTTCTAGTTGAAAGAGTGGGACTGAAACCACCAAATTTATATGCTGCTTCCAATATGAAGATCCAGTTCAATCCAGCAATCCTACTACAGGTACTTACTGTTTGTAATACTGTGTGCTACACTGATGAAGGAAGGGAGAATCACTATCATCAAGGACTTTTAGTTCAAATAGATATTCAGAAAACTAACATGATTTTGATTTATTACTATTTTCTAAACTAGATCTCAGGTTTTCCTTCTTATAGTCTTGGCTAAAAAAAAAATGAGTCTCAATGCTATTTTTCTATCTGGGAAAAGGCTGGAGGGACACGTGACCTTAATTCTTCTTCCTATATTCTGGACATGGACAAGGAAAAGTCCCTAAAGGGACAAACTTAAAGGTGGTTACTAGGGAGTAAGAATTGTTCAGTAGGATGGAAAAAGTTGTGGGTACTTTGGTCAATCATGCCCACGCTTCAAAGGTGGTGACCAGAGGAAGGAGTATGTTCGTTTACCTTTTAAGCTTCATGTATGACATAAACATGAACCCAGACTAGAAATGTTTTAAATTAAATTCTTATAATTTCAATAATATTTCCTTTAGTTATATGTATTTTTCCTTATGGGTGAGTAATCATTTTAATTTAAATAATGAGAAATTTAAAGTCATTACAAATATATTTCTATCTATATTTTTAGTGCAAAAGTTCTAACTTTTTGAGTTCTATATTATATGTGTATATTTATATTTATATCTATATCTTATCTATGTATATATTTTTTCTGCATCTAACCATAATTTCCCACCTTTCCCTTCAGACTCAAACTTCTTTGTATCAAGGCAAATAAATTAGGTAAAAGCATCCAAATATGTGTACAGCTATGAGTCCATATTTTTAAATGTAAATAATATTCTATTCTGGTGGTTCTCCCACCTAACCACAATAAGGAAGGCATTTTTTTGAAATTTTCTGCTCTGCAAAAATTTCATTGATTTTTGTTGTTGTTTTCAGTTAACTCAGTTTAACTTGAAATGCTCTTTGCATCTACATTGTTGAAATCATTTTAACACATTGCTCTATTTATTCTACTTATATTGCTTAGCACCAGCAGATCTGCCTATTTTTCCTCTTAATTCATCATATGTATCATTTATCATTGCATAATAATAGTCCATCATATCAACATTATCATTTTTTCATATATTCTAGTTGTTTAGCATCCAATCCACATTATTTCCAATTATTTGCCATCACAAAACTGCTGCTATTACAGGGGCATCTGGTGTCACCTTGGATAGAGGACTAAACCTAGGATAAAAATGAACTGAGTTCAAATGTGACCTTAGACACTTACTTGTTTTGTGATCCTGAGGGAGTTGTTGAACCATTATCTCACTTAGTTTCCTCAAACCCAAAATGAGATCAATAATAACACCTATTATCAAAGTTGTTCAAATCAAATGAATAAAATCTGTAATATAAATTGCTTAGCACAGTACTAGGCATATGAGTTATAATGATGTATTGAAAGGGTCAGTTTTTTAGTAACTGTGTGAAGACAAGCTGTGGCACTCACACCTATTGATTTAGTACATACCTGATAAATCCCTGTACCACTCCCACTTCCTCTCCTCCCTATCATTTGATATAATACATTTCAAATCTTCATTTCTTTCTTTGACTTTTTTTTTAGCAAGGCAGATGGGGTTAAGTGGCTTGCCCAAGGCCACACAGCTAGGTAATTATTAAGTGTCTGAGACCGGATTTGAACCCAGGTACTCCTGACTCCAAGGCCGGTGCTTTATCCACTATGCCACCTAGCCGCCCCCCGTTTGACTTCTTTGGTACATAATATCCATTAATTACATTAATGGATCAGAGTAGGACTGATTAATTACTATTATTTGCATAATTCCACATTGTTATCCTAAATGTTTGGATCAATTCACAACTCTAAGAATGTTGCCTCACCTGTCTTCCTTCAACCCTTACAGAACCGACTTTTTCCAAATCTTCATCAAATTTGCCAATTGCAATCTATAAGGGAAAACTCAGGGAATTTTAATTTGCATGTATCTACTATTAGAGACAAAGAACATGTTTTCATGTGGACATTTGTACTTTGCAATCCTTTTAAAAACTATTCATATGCTTTGATTACTAATTCTCTAATTTTGTTATTTAACTGTTAGTTCCCTATATATTGTGAATAACAGACTTTTACAATGTATTTACCCATTTTTTATATTCTGACATTTTTCTCATTCTGTCATCATTGATTTTATTCCAGTAAAACAAACTTTTATTGCAGTCAGAACTATTTTATATTTTATGATATTTTTTCTTTCCTATTTGGTTAACAAGGGTTTTCTAACCTGGGATCCATGAACTTGTGTTTTTTAAAAAAAATTTTGATAAGTATATATTTGGCATTCTTTATATCCTCATACATTTTATTTTTCAAGATATTAATTTTAAAAGGGATCTAAGAAGACTTCACCAGACTTCCAAAGGGGTCCATGACTCAGAAAGGCTAAATAACCTGTAGGTTAAACATTCTTTCCATGGTATATCCTTTGACTCTCATTACTTGCCCCACCATATCCATTGCCTTCTTAGATCAAAGACAGAAATAAATGAAACATATAGATTTGTATATCTTAATAGGCAGATACTAATAAATTTTTATAGCAACCTATTTTATATCCCTGGTACATATACTGCCAAGATAGGAGAATTTATCAACTGCATTCAAAATTTCTCCATTTGCTCCATTTTCTGTAATACTATTCATCACTGGAGGTGAACCTGCTTTCTTGGTGCTAATTGCTTGGCCAACAGTAACAAATAGCAGGGAGATTCATATTCTCTAGTCAGTCAATCTCAGAGACTGCATTGAATGCAAAATTTTCTGCCAACAAAAAACAAAAATCATACACCAACTCTCCTTCTACTTTAGTCTTGGTTTATAACCTTTTCAAGGTAAATAATTTACCACCAGCACAGTAGCTGACTTTGATACTGTTCATTCATTTTGAAGGCACCCAACAACAAAGCTGAAAACATAATGTTAAAATGCAAGCACTCAAGCTTGCTTCACTACACTGGGAAATGGGAAAACACAAGAACATCACCCATTATTTATAAGTCCTGTAAGTATGTAATTATGAAGCTGACACACAATACTAATGAATTCTGGGCAACCCAATTTTCCCCAATCTTCCAAGGATGGGTGGGTTAGCTAAGTTTTGAACAGTTTGAGGTGCCCATGGAACATCTAGATGTATAGATCTAAAGCTCCAGTGTTACAAAAACACACCAACACTTTTGAACCTGCATGAAAGAAGACTTTAAGATGCTTTTAACATGTTATATACAATACAATGTACAATTCTATGTAGAAAAAGCACTGGGATTAGAAATTAGAAGATCTGCTTTTCTGTCTAGATTGGTTGTTTATGGACAAGTTACTTCAACTTCCTTAGCCTCAATTTGCTCATCCAGAAAAATGATGTTATTCATATTTGTCCTACCTTATATAAGTGTTGTGAGGAACTGAAATTTAAAAGTTATCAAGTACCATATATAATTATGAGCTATCACTGAACATAATACAGATGTAAGACTCTCCATGCCTATAGCAATATTTTCAATACTATATTATTCTGGCCCAGTATCAAATAACTGTCCTTATTTTCCTTAAGTTTTCTTGATCCTGTTATTGTAAGGATAGTACTTTACCTTCACTGCTTGAAAGCTGACAATTTAAATGCCTTTGCTTGGATCCCTATTGTTCATTTCCATTGCCTTGTGTCTGCTCTAAGAGTTTTTTTCCCTTTGACATTCTTATAGATTCTACCTAGAACCCCAGCTTGTCATATCTGGGACTAATTACAGGAGGAAAGATGCCAGCAGTTTTCTTTATATCCATCAGAAATTCTCCACATTATGGAACTCAGCAACTTCAACCCCTTAATTATCTCTGGGTTCATAACCCCTAAAATACAGAAAGATTTATCAAACTATAACATGCTTTCAATTAAAGTTTCCTAAGTTCTTGAAACCCCTTAAAAACTGCTGTTATACACCTCATTTGAAATTATTATCATGGAAAGTTTTTCTAAACAAATTGTACAGTAGAGGTAAGCTGGATGTCTGAGTTGTCCTCTCTCTGATTTCTTTTATGTGTTGGTTGCTAAACTGTATTTTTCCTCAGAAGAGGCATCTGAAAGAATTTATCCATTAAGAAAGGTTGAAGGAGGACTCTATGACTGAAAATTTTTGCCATCGAAATTCTCCTCATGTCTTTGGAAAACAAAGGGAAGATATGGAAGAAAGATCACTTGAGTCACTGTATTGGTGAATTCTGTAGTCTGCATTAGGCTGTCTGCCTTAGAGAGTCAGTTCTAAAGCCAAAGAACAATTTACAAATTTGAGCCTTCCTGTGTTGCTAGTAAGGTCACGTGGCCAGGTGTTTTAATTGGTGAAAATTTGCCCTTCACTGATGGCTCAAAAGAGTCAATCACTTCAAGAGAATTGGTTAGAAGTATTTTGGGGAGATTAATTTATCCTTATTAGGTGACAGTCAAGATGCATTGAGTAAATGGAAGAGTGGAAATTATGTTCACTGTAAGTGGTAGTGTGCTTTACAGGATAAGTGATTTATCCTTTATGTTTTATATGATGTTTAGGGAACATAGGCCTCAGATCTGGAAGGGACCTTAAGGATCATCTAGTACATCTTCTTAATTTTACAACTAAGAAAATTGAGACCCAGAGAGCTTACGTAATTTATGATCATAAGATGATGGATTGAGAGATAAAAGAGACCTTTGAGGTCATTTTGTCTAGTCCCCTCACAACTGAGGGAGTTGAAGTCTAGAGAGGGTAAGTGACTTATTTGAAGTCACATAATTAAGATGTCAATGTCTCCAAATCCACTGTTTTTTGTATCATATTGTTTTACCTATAATCTGAACTCCCTTTTGCTGATTTTATTTTGGGGGGGTTGCAAGGTAAATGGGGTTAAGTGGCTTGCCCAAGGCCACACAGCTAGGTAATTATTAAGTGTTTGAGACCGTATTTGAACCCAGGTACTCCTGACTCCAGGGCCCGTGCTTTATCCACTGCACCACCTAGCCGCCCCTGATGATTTTTTTCTAAAGCAAGTTTTTCTTCCTTTTAACTTCCCTATTTCCATGAACTCTTTCTATCTCTTTCCCTTCCCTCCACTCCCAATTTCTCACTTTTTCCCATTTTCTATCTCTCAATCTTCTCTATAAACTAGAATATCATTTTATAGACATAGCAAATTGTTTAGAAATCACTGAAACTGTTTCATTCGCATCATGTGACCCAATGTCTTAAAATATGAACTGAGGGTTAAATGAAGTTACTGAATATCCTCTAAAGAGGAGAGGGTTTCTTCATCCAAGGAAAGACATCTTCTTTTCTAGAAAGAAAGGAAAAATTATTGGATTACATGAATGTACAACTCATTGTGAATCTGAAGTTAGAAATCTATGATTTACCAAAGTGAAGATGGTTGTGAAAGGTGAATATTATATGTGTTCAGAATCTTCTCTGCAAATGAGATGAAGATGGAAACAGGACAAGGATAACAGAAGCTATTACCCGGAAATGAACTGTCAGAAAAAAAAAATTGCCAAATAGGAGGAACCAACGATTGAAGAGAGTGACTGGAATCAAGACTACAGCATGGATACATTATGTGAAATCTATTAAGAGCAGAACAGATTCAGAGAAACTGCATCTGTGAAAGGTTCTCTGTTAAAACCACACTGTCGATTTAAATTAAATCATGAACACCAGGAATTTTCATTTGATGATCATGTGGACTAAAAAGTAGTTCACAATATTTTGCAGTATTGGGATGCAAAATACAAAGAGGGGCACTTTTTTGCCCCACTCCACTTTGCCTACTTACCTCCTTAGCTTTCTGTAAATTCTATCTAAAATCTTCCTCATCCCGTCTTAATTCTAGTACTTTTCCTCTATTAATTATTTCCTGTTTATCTTTATATAATTTGCTTTATTATTTATTTGTTTGCATGTTGTCTCTACCATTAGACTATAAACTCCTTGAAGGTTGGGACTGTCTTTTGTCTCTTTTTTGTGTCCTTTGTATTTAGCACAATGTCTCACATAGCTGATGGTTAATAAATATTTAATGACTGATTGATTGTAAATATGCATGTTAAATGTTTTATTGATTTTTTATTTTCACATCATATTTGCTCTGATATTCATTCCTATTTCCTTCTCCAGTGTGCAATTCCTTTATAATAGAGAATGAAAAAGAAAAACAGTTCTACAAAACTCAGTAACACATATCAACTGATTTGGAATGTTTCCATGTAAATAGTATTCTAATCCTGAAAAGAATGGAGAAAATTGTATTTTCTCAACTTCTTCCCAGTGTCAAACTTAATGAACATAGTTGGGGGGGTTACTTTCCCTTTTGTTGGTGGTCTTTCAGTTTATATTGCTGTAGTCATTGAGTATATAGTTTCCTGATTCTGTTTATTTTCACTTTGCATCAGTTTATGAGGACCTTTTCATACTTCTCTTTACTCATTATAGTCATAATTTCTTATAGTATATCAATTCCCCTATATTAATGTAACACAGTGTTTGATTATTCTCTAGTTGTTGAGCATTTACTCAGTTTATGGTTCTTTTTTAACAATAAAAAGTAAATGCATTTGTTTTGAATGCCAGAAAATTCTAATTTCACTCTCTGTAGCATGTATCCCTGTTCTGAGTCACAGTAAGCTATTTCATTTAAAAAAAAATTCTTTCTGTTTTTATGTCTTGTTAAAAAGCTAGACCCTGAAAATAGGTGGTAAAATATACTTGAAAGGACATGTATATCAGCCTCATGTGCTGTGTAGTACAGCATGCCCAGGATTCTAGAAGGAAATTCTAAGATACCTCTTCCAGAGGCAACCTAAGCAGGGACTTTATGCTTTAGACACCCTGGAATATGAAATCTAAAAACGTGCTTTTAATGAAGGGTCTGTTGCTTTGTCTGGAGTGAGCATCCTCATATAAAAACCTTTGTAGTACCATTTGATTTGGACACAGGAAAGGCAGGAATTGCAAGTAGATGAGAACTGAAACTGAAGATCTCAAACTTCCCTTGTGCAAGTGATTAGGGGCAGCTGTTTTGCTTCACAATTTGGAGGACCTGAACTTTGCAATCTATTACATTTTTACAGGACTACTTTTAACCAAGATGGGGGTGGTGGTGAATGGGGGGGTTATGCCATGGCCAGATAGCAGATGTTGGGGTTTTAAAAAAATCCCCCCATTAAAATATAAAAGGGAGAAAGGATATAGAAAACAAATAGAGACAGACACAGGGAGTGAGTTAAAGGGATATACTCATGGCTTTATAGTCAATAAAAACTGACAGGAAAAAAAATTAGTTTTGATCAAGGAATTTTTATTTGTGATGAAGTGTTCAGAGAAGGAGCAGGTCAGATACAATTACATTTGCAAATGTTTTCCCTCTTATTTCAAGTTGCCTCCTTTGTGTACACTTTTTAGAACACTGGATATAACATCTCAATACAATTTTCACAGATTAATTGATAAAATTTAACAATGATTTTCTTTCAGTGAAATAATGTTTTAGCCTTGAAGCACTTAAATGCAAATGATAAATCTTCTGGGAAGCTATTAGTCATGAGGAAATTAACAAAAACCAAAAATCTAAAGCTTTCTTCCATAAACTTCCTTGAGCACTTGAATCATAAGATGCCAAGGAATTACAGGAGATCAATTGTTGGAAAACACCATTGAAATTCTTGTCCTCATGTAAACTCCTTGAGAGAGGGGTTGTTTCCTGTTCTTTGTCTTCCTAATCCTTAAAAAGTATTTGACACATACATAGTAGGTACTTAATTACTACTTATTGATTAATTGACTGACTTCATTTACCTCCCTTCTATCTTCCCTTTCACCACTGTATCATAGGTAAGGGTATTTAGTCAGACTCAAGGGGTTTAAATGACTTAGCTATGGCAAAACTGTGATATAAGATCAGTTTCCCTGGATTCCAATGCTTTGGTTTTCCCCCATGCCCAGTTATCTCTCTTCTCCTTCAAATGAAAAAATGTTTCATAAGCATGATTGGATCTATAGATTTTGTTCAAATAGCTATTTATAGCCAATTAATTGAAAATTCCTGAATTCTCTATAGTGATGAATAAAATACATGCCTATTTTCTTTTCTTTTTTTTCTTTTGTTTTCCTTTCTTTTGCAAGGTAATGGGATTAAGTGACTTGCCCAAAGTCACACAGCTAGGTAATTATTAAGTGTCTGAGTTGGGATTTGAATTCAGGTCCTCCTGACTTCAGGGCCCTTACTCTATCCATTGTGCCACCTAGCTGCTCCCCCCCCCCCCATTTTATTTTCTTGACCTGTGGTTTATCAATCTTATTTTTTCAGAAAGGATGGATCAAGTCAGTCTTAAAGAAGCATAATGAAATAGTCACCATACCAAAGAAATCAAGCCCCTAAGAACCTGATCCCATAACTACATTCAGTGGTATTTCTCTGTGGCTAAGACAAATGAAATTTTACACATTTTATTAAAAATTATGTTATCTTTCATATTAGAGGATTCATTCCCTACAAGTTGAGGTAAATCTTATTTTATTTCTGTGAATGTTCAACCTTTTGGTCAATGCACACTTCATTTTAATGTGAATATATTGACTTCATGGTAGAGAATCCTCAAATCAAGATAATTTTGAGAGTTCAAGGTGATGCAAATTAGAATAATCTCTAAATGTCATGAAGGGATGACAAGTCATTTCTACTACATTTTCTAATCTCAATTCCAACCAGAACCTGAGATCAATATTTTAGCAGTAATTCTTTAAAATTGATTTTTATCATTAAATTAATATGCATCAGTAAAGATAAATATTTCAATATGTGAAAAACAAAAAAGGATTTCATTTTTAAATTGTTAATTTGTTATAGAGTGTGTACTTTTACCCCTCTTTTTTTTCAAATATGTAATGAGAGTTCCAATTTGCCCCCCTTGTTGCTTTCACCTTCTGAACTTCTTCTACTCTTAATGCCTTTAAGGATTCATTGGTGCTTAAAATCATTTGATTTTGTAATTCTTAGAATGAAACTTTAGTAGCTCTCTGACCACACAGAAAAATGAGAAGAAAGAATCCAAATCTAGTAACTATTTAAAGTCTTTCAAACTTAATGCTTTTCTTCAGTTAATCAGTCTAGAGGTGATGTAGAATAAAAATAAAAACACTATCAATCTTTTAAAAAAATTTTCTTTTCTTTTTTAACTTCCTTTCATGATTAAAGTAATGGCTCACAGAATATAATAAATGTTTACTTTGAGTCTGGATTTTATTGGTATATGAATCTGGGGGAGTGAAGTGGAGAGGAAAATCCTTTTAGCAATACAAATCAACAACTCTTCATAACTTAAATCATTGATTTGCTTAATGAACTGAGAGGTTAAGTGACTTGCTCAGAGTAAGGCAGTCATTATGTATCAGAGGTAAGATGTGAACTCAAAGTTTCCTAAATCTAAAGCTAGCTTCTTAACCACAACATCATGATGCCTCTCTAATCCACATATTATTTAATTTCAATACTCAGAGACCTTCACCCCAAATATAGTATTTTCTTACACAGCTTAAATAGCTACCATATTAATCAAAACAGATGAAAGATCTTTGGATCACCTTCTTCTCCCCTTATCTCCATGTGAATATATTTGGTTTTTGTCCTTTGTTATCGAAGAAGACCAAAATGATATCACTATTTTAGATACAAGTTGCAATGTGTCTGACTGTGACTGATCAGATCAATATGTGAACAACTGGGGTGGCTACTCTAAACTTATGCATCTCACATTTCCTTTAAGCTGCTTCAAATCTGCCTTGTTCATAGAGCACAGCACTCTATCTGATGAGGGCATGCTATGCTGGCCAGTCTTATGCCAGTGTCTCCCATTCTGTGCAACAAATTCTAAAGTTCTTAAGAGAGCGTGTCCCTTGAGAGTGTCCCCAGTGAGCACTTGCCCTGTGTGACTTCTCCATAAAATTGATATTTTTTTTGGCATTTGAACAACATGACCAATGTAGTTGCACTTTCTCTATTAACATTTGAATAAACTTGGCAGTTTAGGTTGAGAAAGGACCTCAGGGTTTGGTATCTTAACCTGCTGCCAGGTCATCTTGAGATCTTCTTAAGACAATTTGAATGGAAATGATTCAGTTTCCTGAAGTGGTACTGGTAGATTGTCCAGGTTTTATAGACATATATGCTGTAGCTATGAAGTCAACACAATGGTTCTGCAGATCTTCAGTTTGGTAGTTAGTCTAATTTCTCTCCTGTCCCACACTTTCTTTCAGAGCCTCCTAAATACAGATTGCCTTTGGCAGTGAGTGTTTCAACCTGATTATTGATCAGATGTATAAATGTTGTATATTGACCTCTGTTCTGCTCCTGGCATTTTTCCTGGAGTTGTTGGGCTTCAAGCATAATCAACTGTACCTCTACTCTTTCTGAAGCCTCACTGACTCTCAGGAAGGTGACCATCTTCCAGGTAAAGTATCAGCCTATTAAGGAAGACTCTGGCAAGAATCTTACTAGCAGTGACTAAGAGAGTAACATTTCTGTGATTTTCACAGGAAAATCTGTTCCTTTTACATTCATAGAGATGTACAGTGACCTCTTCATGCCATATAACTTGGAAAATTTCTGTCACTTTAATATGAGCAAGGATCTCCCCCACCTTGAAATCTCAGTAGGAATAGAATCAGCTTCAGATATTTTGCCATGTGAAAGGAGCCTAATAGCATTCAAAATTTCTTCTTCTTTAGTTGGAGCTTTCACTAAGGACAGATTGACTTCAACTTGAGATAAATATTCAATGGCTTCTGCATTGATTGAAGAGGATCCATTGTTAAAGAGCACCAAGGAAGTGTTCTTCAGCCCATCTTTCTAGGATCATGTCCCTATCAATAATCAATGTAGCTCCATCAGCACTAAGTAGGTGAGATGAATCATATGTCACTGAACCATATGTCCCTTCAGGGCATCAAAATACTTTGAATAGATAATATCTACACAAAACTGAATTTTATCTGCCTTCTTACTGAGCCCAGAATTCTCATCTCTTTAAACTTCACTTTTTTATTTTACTATTTTTGTACTTTACTTTGGATGGAATTAAATGCTGCCTTCTTAGAAATGAATGAAATATCCCACTGGAATTCTCATTTTTCATTTAGCTTTTAGTATTTTCCCATCATTTTCAACAAACCAATCTTGATGTTTGCAAGTGTCTGACCAAGATGAGCAAATGCAGTGTTGTATACCAAGTCTCTGAAAATTGCCCACTCCTTTTCTGCTCTACTGTTGTGAATCCTGTATTACCTCAACATTCCCTCCAAGTTAGCAATAAACTTTTCCTCCTCTAATCTCTTGACATTAATTTTTCTGGTTGTCATTTTACTTTGGGTCTCCTGATTCATTGAATATGAATCTTCTTGGAGAGGATGAGTCTGTGATCAGTCCAGTAATCTGTACCTCACATTGCCTTCATCACTCTCACATTCTGGCTATCTCTTCTTTTTGCAGTCACAAAGTCTATTAGATGCTAATGATTGCTATGAGGGTGTATCCAGGAAGTTTAATTGCATTTAGGTAAACAGAAAACACTGTTTATAATGTGATACACAAGTCTTCAATAATAAGTTATTACTGTTGGTTGCAATTCTATTCCTCCCAAGGATTTCCTGCCATATTTGGTATCCTGAATCTACTCTAGCATTAAAGTTACCCAGAATTATAATCTTTTTCTCTCTTTTGCATGATAAGAGTCTCTTTCTTTGATTTCATTGGGGTCCATTATGGTGGAAGCATAGGCACTGATGTGGTAGCTTAGCATTTTCTTGAAAGTGGTAATAGCACTGTCATGAACCTATCAGTAACTTCTTTTGGTAGTCTTACAAGTTTGTTGATGGGGTTAGCTTTGATTACAGAACCTACCCCAGCTTCATGGCACTCCCCTTCACTATGGCCACTCCAGAGAAATATGTATTCAACTCCAATATTAGGAAACGGGCTTTCGTTTTCCAGCCTTATTTCACTCAGGGCTGCAATTTGGCTGTGATACCTTCTGAGCTCTCTTGCAACAAGAGTTGTTTATCTTTCAAATCTACTGGATCTCGTGTTTTCTATGAGGGTGTACCAGTAGTGAGTGGAATTTTCTTTGAAGAAGTTTTTGTACATTTTTTTATTTGTTTCTAACACAGGGTGGGATCCCTTCCCACTTCAGTAATTAGACCAGGGTTAGGTAAGCAGATAATTTTTAGGGCACCTAGCCCCTTCTTCACAAAAGCAATATGACCCTTAAAAGCTTAGTCACCCGGGGGTGTGGAATCCCACTGCTGCTTTCAGTGAGGAGTGGACTGCATGGCGTGGACCACCTTGGGGAGGATTTTGACTGAGTTCCCAATGTATCTGCACATTCTACTTCATCCCTTGTTTGTCATCATAGAACTTTGAGAAATGCATGATAAAATGTTTTGGGATTCATTCTCTCTTCCAATCATCATGATCTGGTGGCAATATAGAGTCAAGACATCTGATGATGACTCAAGATGCAATGTTTATGATATTTTCTATGACTGGCCAAGCTCTTAGAGCTCCACAGAGCCTGTTTCAGTTGATTTCATGGCCATGGAACAAATGTGTTCTCATTTGCCCACTCCACCAGTAGAAGACTTCACCAGTAGCTTGAGAGACTCTGTCTGTTACCCTCAGCCTGGTTTTGCCCATCTATCAAAATGGTTTACAGTTTAACTGTTTGGAAACAAAGGTGAGAGTTAGGTGATGCAGATGGACATTAAAGGTGGAAAACAGCCCTGAAAATGCTTCAACAGCCCCTACATCAGAGGTACTAATCTTCTTTGCACATAAACTACACCCCCCATGTGATTGTGAATATAACGAAATGACTGAATGTGAAAATAAATTCCTTAAATTCCATGATTATGCCAGAAAGTTTACATCATGTAATATATGCATGCCCCTCCTAGTCATTATTTTACTTAGTTCTTAAACTTTAAATTCTCTGGTTATTACAATAATCTGAGGAAAAGTTCATCCAAAAGGTCACAACAAATGTCAGTTATAGTTTTGGTATGAGAAATTCTTAGTAAGCATCTTGACAATATGAGGAATACAGAAAAACATGGAGAATCTCAGAGACTGAACGGAGTAGAATCAGGAAAAACAATCCATGTGATTACTTAAATAGGGTAAAGAATAACCAACAAAACAGAATGTAGTATAACTGGAATCACCAAGCTTGACCTGGGAGATGCATTGAGGAAAAAAATTCTCTTTATTGAAAAGATTGGAGACAATGTATGTAGAGCATTGTGTTTCCTGTCAGATGTAGTCAATGTCTTGGCAGGTTTTGCTGAACTGTTTCTTTTTCTTTTTAAATCCTTATTAAAAGGGAAACCTTGCTTAGTAGAGAAGGCGGAAAGGATATGTTTGGAAATGGATTTGATATAAAACAAAAAGGCATCAACATTTTTTTAAAGAATCTTGCCTATGCAGCAACTTCTAGCACATGAATTCAAGACAAAAAGCAAATCACTTCTTCGAGAACAATAAAGCACCTGTGGTTCAAGATCTGCCATTTACTACCTATGTTATTTTGGGCAAGTCACTTCTCCTAGCTTCAGTTTCCTCGTCAGCAAAATGAAGTGTGATGTCAAATGTTTATTTCCACTAAAAATATCAATTCTTGAATTCTGCTTCATAGGATTATTATGAGCAGAATGCCATTTAAATGTTCATTAACATTATATTTATTTTGTCTAGCTTAGTACCTCTGATACTTCAATTTTTATACATATATACATATATGTATGTTTGTATATTTGTGGGTATATATTTATATGAGTGTGTATACATGTGTCTATACACATGTATATATATATTTATGTATAGATTGAGAGGTGTGTATATATATATATATATATGTATGCATATGTATCTATTTACCTATTCATTATGCTTATAAAGTCCATGTTGTACAATGGGAAGAGCTTGGATTTGGTGAGACTCTTCCCTTGCCTTTGGTATTCACTCTGTTTAAACCTCAGATGAGTAACAACATTTTAATTTGCTGTGTCCCATGTGAAATGGAGTAATAGGAGTAAATCATCTCAAATGGTTCCCTATAAATTAATATACTGACTCTAACTGGTATAAGTCTAATGATAACAGCTAGTAAAGACTTAAGCCCTACTCTCATGGTGACACGGAGGCTACCCTGAGATTTTGAAGGTTATATAAATGGAACTCAAACTAGTAGGTCCTATGAAGCTAGAAAGGATCCACATATGAACCTAAGTTACATACATACTCTGAGGATAAACCTAACTAAATTCAAAAACAGTTTATTACCAGAAGCTAGGCTACTAGGTGTTGAATAATTTTTAGCCATTGTAATTCATAAGCAGCAGAACCAGTTTGGTATAGTGGAGTCATTAAGATCTGAATTGTACTTCAGACTTTTACTACATAACTGATGTTGGGCTAATCACTTAACTTTTCTCTACCTTAGCTTTCTTATCTGTAAAATGGTAGTACAGGCTTCATTTAAAGCCTTTCAACTTACTTTCCAGCTCTAAGTCTAAGAATGTGATCATGTGTGAGATGCCAAGAGGGAAATCTTGTGATTTATTGTCACAGAAATGGAAGTATATGGCTGCTCACATCTTCAGCACCATGAGCAAGCATAGGAAGGGATAAAGGGAATATGGTGGGATAAATACCTTGATTAAGAAGCTAAAGCTCTGGTCAAATCTGATTCCTAGGGGCTAAGTGGAAGCAGGATACTAGAAATAATAGTGGGAAAGACTCTGTGTGTGTGTGTGTGTGTGTGTGTGAGAGAGAGAGAGAGAGAGAGAGACAGAGAGAGAGAGAGAGAGAGAGAGACAGAGAGAGAGAGAGAGACAGAGAGACAGAGAGACAGAGAGACAGAGACAAAGACAGTCAGAAAGGAGAGAGGGACAGAGACAGCAACATAAAGAGCCACAAAAAGAGAACTCCGGACCCATTTAGGGTCACGTCATAGCCTAGACTCTAAATTAAAGAAGTTTTCTTCGTATCCTTAGATTTTTGGTGCAGAGAGTTGGGTCCAACTTTTGAGTGATTATTGTCTTCATTTAAGAGGCTCTGAAATGCTCAGAGGTTGAGTACAATCAGTACAATGTCATCTGCAGACAGGAACATCTGGAAGATCTCAGTTTCTATAGACTTGGCTTCTGCCCAAGATGTAGTCTAATCTCTTCTAACACCTTTAGTGACCATACCTATCTCTGTTTTATATTTTGATTGATATTAATGATAAGGGGATTGTCAAACAAGATTTTCTCTGTTGTCATATATTTTGAGGAATCTTGGGTAATTTTCTTTTAAGGTTGTATTTTTCTCGAATTTATCAAATGTTTCTTAAACATAACAACACGCACATGCAGTGGGACCTTCTATTTTATCCAAATGTGTCATGGTAAAGATTTAGATTATTATGTACAAACTGTATGGTTCAGCAGGCTAATGAAGTAGAAAAAGAACTGGATTTTGAGTCAGAGAATTTTGTATTTGCCACCTACTATTTGTGTGTGCTATTGGGCAAATAAATCACTTAACCTCCCTTGACCTAGATTTCTTCATCTGTAAAAAGATTGGGTTGAACTAGATAATATTCCTGATCTAAATCTAAGATCCAAGGACCAGTGCTTTTCTTTCTTGGATTGGCTTGCTAATTGATTGGCTAGTAATTAGAGCCAGTTTACCAATGTTATAAAGGTCTTTACAAAAGGAATTGATTGTTAACTAAATGGAGACATTAATCTTAAGCACCTATCTCTTAACTTTAAATACTGCAGGATTTTTCTTCCTGTCCTTGCTAAGAACTTATCTGGTATGGCCATTCATTGATTACAATAATTTCATTTTTAATAGGTCTGCTTAAAAAACAAATCAAACCAAACTGAAGAACAAAAACAAAAACTTCCCTATTCCTAAAATCACTTTTATTCCTGATATTTCAGATGAATACCATTTTCTTTCTACTATCTTCTAGCCCCAGGGGGAAAAAAAGGAAAAGAAAGAGGAAAAAAAAACAGCAAAAAGCAAACAAATAACATGATGGCACCAACAGCAGTAACATTGTTTCTGACTGAGACATTTGATCCAAGGATTCTGTGATGATGCAGATTATATCCAATTTGCTCATATGTTCTCATGATAGCACTATTCTCCTTCTCCCCCTGACTCCCATTGAGTTAATCTCTCCTTAAAATAGGCAGTGACTAGAGAAGGGACTATAGTAATCCCTTATAGAGAAGTCAGTCATTAACATTTATTAATTATCTACTCTATGATTTGCACTGAACTAAGTGCTGAGGATATAGAGTCAAAAGATAGTTCTTGATCTCAAAGCACTCACAATCTAGTGGAAAAAATGTCAATAAGCAAGTACAAATAAGTACAAACAAAGAAAAGTAAGCAATCACATAACCTGAAGAATAAAAAAGGGCTGGGAAATGTTTCCTAGTTGGAATCTAAAGGAAGCCAGATGAATCAATAGGAGATGAGGATGGACAGCATTCCAGGCATGGGGGATAGCTGGAAGAAATGCCCTCAGTTGAGGGATGGAATTTATTAATAGAACTGGATCCAGGAGACCAGTGTCACTGGATCAAAGAGTACCTAATGAGGTATAAGTTGAGGAAATTTGAAAAGGTGGGAAGGGGTTAGGTTTTAAAGGGTTTTAAATGTGAACTAGAAGATTTTGTATTTGATTCTGGAAGTGATCGCTCCGAGAACCATAGATGAGATCTTAAACCCTGGATTAACATTTCAACTCTCCTTCTAAATAGCAGTGTGCTTTTTAGACAAGTTACTCACCTTCCTGATCCTCAATTTCCTCATCTGTAATATGAACATGTTAGACTATATAATCACTAAACCCCTTCTAGTTCTGTTGTCCTATGGCAGTTTATGTAATGTTAGGGAATTGCCTCTTCTGCTTTATATGCCCCAACAATAAATAGGAAACTTAAGTCTTAACAGTTGTCAATAAAGCACTTCCATAAGTACTGAAATTCACATGACAATAACAAAAAGATTATTACTAGGAATGCATTATTTAGATATGAATATATTTCATTGGACATTTGGGGAAAACAGTGAAAAATGATAGCAGTGAGCAAAACATAATCACATACTTTACCATATTGTTTTTGAATGCAAAGTGGTCCCTGGAAGAATGATTATTGGTGGAAAAATTAAATTGGGAGCAAAACATTTAGTTCACACAATTCCTGCAGTGTTGTCTCAATGGAACTCTTGTTGAGTTCAGTTTTTTGAGTACAGTGGGTTTTTTTTTTTCGTTGCTTATTTTTTTTTGTTGATTTCTACTGCAGCCCATCTTAATAGATAGGTGACTGTGGTCACCCACCTCTCATTACAGGTGAAACACAAAGAGGCATAGGATGTAAGCAAACCTTGGAGAAGATAATTACATCAGATTAGATTACATCAGATTCCTCCCATCTTAAACACACATTTCCTACCATAGAAAGGAATCAGTTGGCTCAAGAAAGATAAAATTAGCCACTAAGGAAAGGTTGATATCCCCCCCCCAAAAAACTCCTGGATGCATTGTTAGGAGTAGATATATATACATCTAAGTCAGATTTCCTTTCAACTCATGCAATATAATCAGAATAGGTTTAGTGGATTGCAACAAATGACTAACCTAGGTTATGCAAGGATATAATCATTCTAGTTCTAGAACAATAATTGCTGACCAGTCCTGCACTTTGTGAATTCATGAAAGAAAAACAAATAAAAGTAAGAAGCACCTGGCCTTTAAATCCTCTACTGCATGTCATTAAAAGATGAGTGAGGAACAATTACTTTGTTATAGCTACAGAAACCTGAAAAATCATGGCCATCTAGGACTGTTACCTTCTAGCTTTGATATTTTTAGGCACTGGTGCTACAGACATTGAAATTCAGGAAAAAATGGACCTCTTGTAGCATACATACGTGCTTATTTTGCTTATGAAATTATTTTTCATGTGTATTTTCTTAAAGATTTTCAAATTTGGGTACAGCTAGTGGCACAGTGGATAGAGCACCTACCTTGGGGTCAGGATGACCTGAGTTGAGATCTAGCCTCAGACAAGTAATGCTTACTTAGTTATGTGACCTTGGACAAGTCATTTAACCCCATTGCCTTGCAAAAAATAAAAAAAAAAGATTCATAAATTTAGCACGTCAAGACTTGCTGAATTAAAGGAAAACTAGTCAATCTTAATTTCTCACCATGTAAAATAGAAATGAATTATATAAATGAAATGTTTGATGAAATGGTTGTGAATGCATGGAGATTATATCCAATTTGATCAATTGATTGAAAACTCCTCAACCAATGGAGATTAAAAAACAAATCATGAGGGCAGTTAGGTGGCATAGTAGATGGTGCACTGACCCTGGAGTCAGTAGGACTTGAATTCAAATCCAGGCACAGACAATTAATAATTACCTAGCTGTGTGATCTTGGGCAAGGCACTTAACCCCATTGCCTTAAATAAATAAAAAAATACCCCCCCCCCAAACAAAAACCATGAAGCAAGACCAGGAAGTAGAGGAACAACCTCTTTCCTCCCTGCTTCTGCTCTCCAAACCTCTCACCCCTGACAAATGACAAAATCCTAATAGAATACTAGCAGGAGAACCAGAGGATAAGATGAGCTGAGATTGGTTAAGAAAGTTAAGACAATGATTTTTTGGGGGGGAGGTTTTTATTAAAACTGAACTGGGGAAAAAGAGAAAGATAAAAGAAGAAATAGCACTAATCAGGTTTGATGGGGTGATCATAATAAATAGTGTCACTAAATTATTGATATAACAATGAGTATAAACTGTACTGGGGTAGGAAGCATTGAGTCTGTCCCTAATTACCTCCATGATTTTGGGCAAATGTTCTCTGGGTCTTAGTTTTTTTTTAATCTGAAATATAAGGGGTTAAATTGGATCAGTTGTGTCAAACTGAAATAAAAATGGGAGCTATCACACCATGCATAAGGATCCCTCAGGTTCCATATTGACTTTGCAAACAACATATTAACATTATCTGTACTATATCTTTATTTATTTTGTTAGATATTTAGCAATTACATTTTCTTCTAGTTTGATTATACTTGGAAGTATTTTAGACCATGTGTGGTCTGCAGCCCTAGTGTTTAATACTTTTAGTCTTGATGAGTTTTCAAATTAAATCTAACTACAAAAAATCAAAACCGTACAAAAAATTAAACAAATCCCTCTGTAGGTTACATACATTTTAAGAAGGTGGATATGCTAAAGACAACCAGAGTGCCATTTGGGAAAGCACTTCGTTCTAGTTATGAATATTTTTTTTTAGGTTTTTTCAAGGCAAACAGGGTTAAGTGGCCACACAGCTAGGTAATTATTGAGTGTCTGAGACTGGATTTGAACCCAGGCACTCCTGACTTCAGGGCCAGTGCTTTATCCACTACACCACCTAGCCCCCTGAATAGCTTTTTTTCTTAATCTATCCTATCTGCATTGTTCTTTCTTTCCCAAGCTATCAAGGAGATCCATAGTGAAGTAGAGAAAGTAAGAAAAAAGAAATACTTCACAAAAAAAATTTACATAACAAGATATACTCAAGCCTTAGATAAGACCTCTTCTATTTTAAGTAATGGCTGCTAAAACTAAATTTCAGTACAATAAGTGAATTTTGAGATAGTTATAATGGGAATTTGAATTTTATGCTGGGAATCATTGACCTCTATTTATGAAACAATATGATTATCAGAGAATCATAATTTTAGAGTTTGAAAAGATGTTAGCACTGAGGCAGAGCCAAGATTGTGGAGTACAGGCCAGAACCCACAGAATGCCTCAAATAAAATTTGGGAATGGTAGCATGAATGAAAGCTCAGAGGGAGACATTTTTCTGGCCTAAGACAAATTAGGACATCCAGAGGAGGTATCTGTAATATCTACATGGGTACAGATCCAGAGTCATTGAGGAGATAGACAGTGGGTCCTGGAGGCCATGAGATAGCAGCAGGAGCAGGGGCTATCTGCTTGTCTGTTTTGGCCACAAACCAGAGGGTCTTCCCCTTATAGATTGATTTTTTTTGACAATGCAAAGAATGCTTTTGTTTCTTTTCTTGCTTTCATGCCTCAATCACTAAGAAAACCTAAGTGTTAATTTTTTTTTTGGGGGGGTGGTTATTGTTAGTCTCCTTGCCCCATCTCTTCTACTTATCCTTAATCACTGAATGGACTTTGCCTCAGTTAAACTGTAATCTAGGAAAGATCCAGCATTAAAAAACCATCCACTACAGCCAGGGTCATCTCTAGTCCTTCTATTCCATATCTGGCCACTGAACCCAGATGACACCACAGTAGAAAGTGAGATTAGTGACTCTGCACAACACTCCCATTACTTAAATTCAATTCACTTGCTTGTCATGCCATCCCTACCCTGATGTCATGTTCTCTTTCAAGAATGAAGGGCAAACAATAACAACAATAGCTTTGAGACAGAAAGGAGATTTGACAACAAGAAAAACAGATTACAGGAGTCTCTTTGCTAGCACTAGTCAAAGGGCTATAAAGCTGTGATCATCCTTTGAACCAGAAATACTACTACTATGTTTATATTCCAAAGAGGTCAAAGAAAATGAAAAAAAGATCTAAATGTACAAAAATATTTATAGTAGGTTTTTTGTGGTAGCAAAGAAGTATAAACCTAGGATATGTTCATCAATTGGAAATAGCTGTATGATTGTGGTGGTGTATTATCATGTTATAAAAAAATAATGAGCAGCATGCTTTAGGAAAACAAACACACAAGCAAACAAACATGGGAAGACCTACATGAAATTGAAAGTGAAGTGAGAAGAACCAGATCATTGTGTAGTAACAATAACATTGTAATGATGAGCAACTGTAAAAGAATTGACTGCTTTGATTAAATTGTGATGCAAGACAATTCTAAAGGAATCATAATTAAAAAGAATGTACCTCAAGAAAGAGAACTGATGAACTCTGCATGCAAATTAAAGTGCAATTTTCTCTCAATTTGTTTCTTTCTCCATTTATTCATTTGCTTTTTGTTTATACACACACACACATTATACATATATATATATATATCTATTTCCAGAATAACAGAGCCAGTAAGTGTCTGAGGTCGACTTTGTACTCAGGTCTTCTTGACTCCAGGGTCTGTTATTCTATTCACCATAACAACTACCTATTCCCTACCCCATATGATGCTTTTCTAAACAAATTATTTTCAATTTGTTCCCCTATTTTCATTCTCTGACATAATACATTACTTTGAAATTCAGGTTTAATACTATATATATTATATATATTGCATGATTTCATATGTGTAGTTGATACTATATTGTATATTATTTGGCTTCTCATTGAGTGTTGGAGTGGGAGGGAATGAGAGAATCAAACTCAAAATTTTTTAAAAGAATGTCAGATTAAAAAAATTTAAAAATGAAAATCAAATGAAAAAAGATCTTACAATCCATCAAAATCTTCATTTAACAAATAAGAACCTGAGTTTATATACATGTAAAATGATTTGGAATTTGATTTCAGGACCTCTGGCTCCAACTTGAGCTTTCCACTGTGCTATTCTGCCTCCTATGCAGTCATATAGATACCAAAAAGTGTCCTCTGAAGATAAAAAACAAAGTATATACTCTTTTATAGAATTACAGTTTTTGAGAGTTATTAGAGTCATTTTCCCAGGTAGGGATATAGCCAGTTTCATCTTATTGGATAGCAGTTTCACAAATAAATCATGAGTGTCCATCAATTCTGGCTAAATATATTCTCTCTAATAGAGTTACAATTCCCAAGAGTTATTAAAATCTTTCTCCCAGGTAAGTATATAGCCAGTTTCATCCTATTGGATAGCAGTTTTTTTTTTATTACCCCCCCCCTTTTAAACCTTTTTATGTGTCTCTTCAGTCTCCTGTTTGAAGTCCAAATTTTCTATTAGAGCTCTGGTCTTTTCATCAGGGCAACTTGGAAGTCTCCTATTTCATCAAATGTCCGTCTTTTGCACTGGAAGAGAAAGCTCAATTTTGCTGGATAATGAATTCTTGGCTGCATTCCAAGCTTCCTTGCTTTTCAGAATATTGAATTCCAGGCCCTTTGATCCCTTAATGTTGATGCAGCCAGGTCCTGTGTAATCCTTACTGTGGCTCCTTGTTATCTAAATTGTTTTTTTCTGACTGCTTGCAGGATTTTCTCTTTTATCTGATAGTTCCGGAATTTGACCACAATGTTCCTTGGCATTTTCATTTTGGAATCCCTTTCTGGAGGGGATTGATGTATACTTTTAATAACTATTTTGTCCTCTGGTTGAATGTTATCAGGGCAATTTTCATCACTAAATCCCATAATATTAAGTCTGGCCAAGATGGTGGAGAGAAAACAGGCACTGTGATACAGTTTCCTGATCTTCTCTTATATATAATATGAAACAAACTTCTTAACAGAAATCCAAAAAAACGAATCCCAGAAAAAGACGCTTGAAGAAGAATATCTAACTCAAAGTTTTTCTTCCGTAATTGTGGGTGAGCTGGGCACAGAGAGCAGAGAGCAGAGAGACAGCCCAGGGGATGGTGTGAGAGACTGAGACCTGGACTAACTTGAAGGGCTGAAGTGCTGGTTCCAGCTCAGAGTGAGGCTGGACATCTATCCCCTAAGTTCCTATGGTCTAGAGGACATCAGATTCCATACCTTCATTTCAGCTGAACCCTCTTTCTAGAACAAAAACAATTGCAGCCCCCCCCCCCCACTCAAGTGTGGGCTGCAGAGCTCCCTTAGTGGTCCATAGGGAGAGTAATTACTTTGACCCAGGGCATAGCCCACATTGATCAAGGATAAAAGTATCTATTAGCCCTGCCCACACCCTCCAGGCTAAGGGAGTGGGCCTCAAATTCAAGGTCACAGACACTTCAGAGAAAGCAACAGCACTCCCTACTGACTGGCCCACTAAACCCAGGGAGTAAAGCCTCTAGGGATACCAACACCAAATCTCTGTGAACCAGCCCCTCCTCCAACATGAGATCTTGGGAAAATGAAGAAAGGCCAGCGGAAGGGGGGGTTCCATAGAAAATTCCTAGAATGTAAAGACCTTAACTCAGAGAGATCTAGAACCTCTGTGGAGAATATTATTTAGTCTCCAGCACAGAAAGATTTCCTTGAAGAAATCAGGAAGGAGTTTAAAAATCAACTGGAAAATTTGGAAAAGAAACCCAAGAGAAAATTAACACCTTGCAACAAGAAAGCAAATCCTTAGAAAATACACAATTGGACAAATGCAAAAAGAAAATAATTCTCTCAAAACATCAATTGTTCAAATGGAAAAAAAAAACTCTTTCAAAAAGAGAATTAACCTATTGGAAAATGAGTTGCAAAAGTAAATGAAGAAAATTCTTCTCTAAAAAAAGAATGGATTTTGTGGAAATTAATGACTTCATGAGACAACAAGAATCTGTTAAACAAAACCAAATGTCAAAAAATAGAAGAAAATGTAAAATACCTTTTCAGCAAAACCACTGACTTTGAGAATAGATCAAGGAGAGATGACCTAAGAATTATTGAAGAGAAAAAAAAAGTCTGTACTTAATATTACAAGATTTAGTGATGGAAAAATGCCCTGTTATCATGGAACCAGAAGGGAAAAGTAAAAAGATTTTGCATAGGGGTGGTTAGGTGGAGCAGTTGATAGAGTACCGGCCCTGGAGTCAGGAGTACTTGAGTCCAAATGTGGTTTCAGGCACTTAATAATTACCTAGCTGTGTGGCCTTGGGCAAGCCACTTGACCCCATTGCCTTGTAAAAACCTAAAATAAAAAGCTTTTGCTTTGTAACTGAAATCAAAAGAAATATAGTAAATTGATAAACAATTTTTAAAATTAGTGTTTCTGACAAAGGACTTATTTTTAAATTATGTAGAGAACTGAGTCATATTTATTAAAAAAAAAGCCATTTGCCCAATTGACAAATGGTCAAAGTATATGCAAAAGCAATTTGCAGTTGAGGACATCAAATCTATCTGTAGTCATATGAAAAAAATAGCATTAAATTATTACTGATTAGAGAAATGCAAATTAAAGTATCTCTGAAGTACCACCTTACACTGTTCAGATTGGCCAATATGATTAGAAAGGACAATGATACATGTTGGAATGAATGTGTGAAATCTGGACACTAATGCATTGTTGGTGGAGCTGTGAACTGATCCAACCTTTCTGGAGAGCAATTTGGAATTATACACAAAGAGCAATAAAACTTGCATACCCTTTGATCCAGCAATACCACTGGATCTATACCCTGAAGAGATCATGAAATAAGTTAAAAACATCGCTTGTATAAAAATATTCATAGCAGCTCTATTTGAGGTGGCAAAGAATTGGAAATCAAGGGGATGTCCATCAATTGATAAATGGGTGAACAAAAGGTGGTTTATGGTTGTGATGTAACATTATTGCTCTATTAGAAACCAGGCGTGATGGGATTTCAGAGAAGCTTGGCAAGACTTGAGTGAACTGATGTTTAACAATATGAGCAGAGGCAGAAGAAAATTGTATATTGTAAAAGTAACATGGGGGTGATGATCAACTTTAATGGACTTGCTCATTTCATCACTGCAATAATTAGGGACAATTTCAGGGTATCTGTGATGGAGAATACCATCTGTATCCAGAGAAAAAAATTGTGGACTTTAAACAAAGACCAAAGACTATTACCTTTAATTAAAAAAAAGTTGTCTTATGTACTAAATAATTTTGCTATCTCTAATATTTTGTTTTTTCCTGAAGAATATTTTTTTCTCTCAACATATTCAATTTTCATCAATGCATAGTAAGGAAACAATGTCAAGATTATCAGATTGCCTTATGGGGAGAGGGAGAAGTAAGGGAGGGTGGGCAGAAAAGTATAAAATTCTTTTTTTTTTTTTAGATTTTTTCAAGGCAATGAGGTTAAGTGGCTTGCCCAAGGCCACACAGCTTGGTAATTAGTAAGTGTCTGATCCCGGATTTGAACTCAGGTACTCCTGACTTCTGGGCCGGTGCTTTATCCACTGCGCACCTAGCCACCCCTAAAATTATTTTTAAAAAGTCAACTATTATTCATGGTACCCAAAACCCCTGCTTGAGTTTAAATACATATATTTTTGTATAAATAAATAAATACATATATATTTGTATATATGCACATACATACATACATTTTAAAATTGAAAAGTCAATTTTATTTTATTTTTTTTTTTTAGTTTTTTGCAAGGTAATGTGGTTAAGGGATATGCCAGGGTCATAAAGCTAGGTAATTAGTAAGTTTCTGAGGTTAGATTTGAACTCAGGTCCTGATTCCAGGGCCAGTGCTCTATTCACTGTATTACCTAGGTGCCCCCAAAAGTTAATTTTAAATAGTTTATTTCAATAAATTAAAAGTGACAGTAAAATGGGTATTTTTACTACCAACAGGTGTTTCATAAATGGGAATAATATTCATATTTCATTTTAAATTTAATTAACCTTTTTTTAATTTGATATTACTTATCACTTGTCCTTCATTTGTTTCAATCATGTCGAACATTCCTGAACCCATTTAGGATTTTGTTGGCAAAGAGAATGGTTTGACATTTCCTTTTCTAACTCATTTTATAGATGAGGAGCTGAGACAAACAGCATTAAGTGATGAGCCCAAGGTCATATAACTTGTAACCATGTCAGGCTACATTTGAACTCTGAAAGATGAGTATTCCTGATTCCAGGCCAGAATCCATTGTGCAACCTAACTGCCCTCGCTCATGACATTTACACATAAAAATTTCAGTGTTTTCAATTTAAATTCTTTATATTTAGCTTCTAAATGCAACAATATTTTTTTGGTACCATTGAAATATTTTTTTTATTCAACACTACTCACTTTTTTCCATCCTCTCTGTGAAGTTGAAAGAGAAGGGGGATGAGGCAAGCCCAGAACTTTCTGATCCCATTTAGTTTAACTTCCTCATTGGCCCCATCCACCAAGTATTCTTTAGGGCAAATCCATCCTTCAATTTTGGATCAAGTGACCTTGATTCAAATATCAATCCTGTTATTTTCCAATTGTATGATCTTGGGGAAATAATTTATTCTATTTGGATATATTTTTCCCTATCTGTAAAATATTGAGGTTGGTCTTCTAAGTTCCCTTCTTGTTTTAAAACTTTGGTCTTATATGATATTATAACTTTTTTTTTCAAGAAACAAGCTCTAGACAATTTGCACAGAGGCAGCCTGTTTCTTGGCTTGTAGTTATGTCCCTTCCTACTTATTTTCTAGTACTGGATTGGGGGGACATCACTGTCAGAGTGAATATTTGCAGTACTTGACCGGATTTCTGAATGGGGGTAAGAGACTTAGCAGAATCTCCTGGTGATGAATTTTTCAAATTTGGTACCATATTTAATATCAAGATCATTAGAAGCCAGTCTAAATAATGAGGACTCCTCTAATAATTACATTTCTCTAGTGTTTTCATTAGTGTATTCTTCTTGAACATGCAAACTTCCTGAATTTTACAATAGACACCAAATTTTAATAGACACCAGAACCATCATATTTAATTAAACATATAAATAAAACTTCAGGATATCAAAAATGCAAATGAATACCTTTTATTTTAGATAATAAAATGATTGTGTCATATGTGTTCCAAGATGCTTATTATAGTTCTGTCCTTGATTATAAAATCCAAGGCAAAGTTACAGTTATAAGGAGCCTAGAATAAATACTTTCTCCCAAGAGTCATACTGATGAAGGCACAAAGGCAGATCAGAAAAAATACAAATACATAAAAAATACAAATTGGTTTAGATGTCTAGACTGGGAATTTGAATGGGAAAATGATATTTCTAACAAATTTGGAGTGCTGTAATTTCAGAGTGCAAAAGGTAAAAATGAATTGTTAGAGTCACTCAATTAATTCATATCTGAGACAAAGATATTACTAAGATATTCCTTACATTAAAGCTAATACTGTTTACAATATCACTCTGCCTCTTAGTTTAGCTTTGAAGTTTTGTGAATGCATGAGATAACTCTGAAAACATCTAAGTGATCTTTGGAGATACAACCTAAGAATTGTCCCTATTGCTTTCTGAAGATGATTCATCACTGAATGCACAGAAATGAGAATATGAGCAATGGAGCCCTCAGCACTCTACTTAATATGGAAGATTTGATTTTGAATAATGTTTGTAATAGAATCAATCTGCACAATGTATCCCTTGACATATGAAAAAAAATAAAGATTCCTCGAAAGAAAATTTCTGGATAATTGTTTCAATAAGCATACTGTTGACAGTATTAGTGAGAAATAAGAAGTTACATTTGATAGTACCAGGACTTTGAGATATAAACTTATAGTTTTTAAGATTTGTTCCTTTTTCAATGGTATGCACATATGAGGGACAAGGAATATTTTTGAATGTGGTATCATTATATGATAGTAGTGGTCATTTGTGTTTTAGAGAAATAAGACCAGGTTGACTGAGAATGTTTGACATTCACCAGATAAAACTGCATTGAGTTTCTTTCTTGCCTTTAGTTAATTCTTTTCCAGATTAGTGTCAAATTTTGTGCTATACACATTTCACTGTTCTCTTATTGATATTAAGTGCTCACTTCAATGACTGTTAAAAATATTTCAGAAGATGTTTGTGTGGAAAAGCCAAGTATTTCAAAGTATTTCAAGATTTCAGTAAAACAAGATCAATTATACTGAGGCACCAAGGGATGTTAGGCTAAAAAAAAGAAACTGCAAGAACTGCCAAGTTACTGCGTGAAACAGTCTTACTTCTCATAATGACCTTAAGAAGAGGCTTTCAAAGTATAAAGCAGTTTTTAGTGATTTTTCTACAGTATGACATATTTCTTGAACAGGAACAACAGTGAGAACACCATTAAATCACAGTATAAAGACTGAAATACTAAAGATTAGAAAAAAGATATCTACTGATATCTATTGCTAGAATAAGTTTAGGTAAGCCTATAAGATCTAGGGATCTCACCATCTTCATCAGATTCTATAAAATTCACACCCCTTAAAAGGTTTTTAATTTTTCTTTCAGTAGGGCTAGAAATCTTGTTTCCATTGACATGTTTATAATTCTGATAGACAATTAATATGCTGAGAAGCAGCATTGCAGAATAGACTGCAATAAAACTTTGCATAATATCGCACACTCTTAATTCATCTAAATTTATCTAAAAAACAGAAATACACAATTATCTCAGAACTGAAGTAATTTAACACCCTCCAAAAAACTATGGAAGAAGGAGGCATTGCCAAGATGGTAAAGGAAGTGACTTACCTGAATTTCCAAACCACTCCAAATATCTTTAAATAATTATTCTTACCAAAGTCTAGAGTGATAGAACCGACAAAAACACTGACTAAACCAATTTTCCAGTTCATGACAGCTAGTAAGAATCAGGGGAATGGTCTGTTGTATTGAGGTTAGAGTGGAATACAGAACCATGCTGTAACAAACTATCAGCAATCCAGGAAGAGACAGCAGGGTGACTGGGTTAGTGGCAGTAGTGGTGGTTTCCAGACCTCTCAGCCCTGAAATTGCCAAGGACAAACTTGAAAGTTCAACAGGAAAAGTCTGCTGCACTGGGGTGAGAGTGGACCACAGCTCAGAGCATGTCTTAGCATTGTAGAACAAATCCCAGCAGAAAAGGAATAGACCTTGGTAGTCACTGAATTAGCAGTGACAGCTGCTTCAGAGTTTACCATGGATGTTTATGATCTCTTTTTTATAACTAGGCAAGATTCTATTGTTTTGCCTCTCTTCAGATCTGGGTTGCAGTCTGGGGCCCCAGTTCCAGGATGAAGAGGAGAAAAAGCAACAGAGCTTATTACCACAGTGGAGCAGGGACCCTCCAAACTGTTCCAGGGCAAAGAATGCTTGTAGTCAACTACAGACCAGAGCTCTGAGAAGGAGAATGGTACAAACCCCTATTTAGATCATAACACCTTGGAAGAATTGAAGATTCTTAGAAGTATCTCTGAAAGCAGCTGCAAAATTCCTCAAAAGCTTGGAGTGTGGCAACTTCCATCCTGGAAGTAGTGCCCCACCTTAACAAAGAGTTCTTGGGGTGGCTAAGTGGTACAGTGGAAAGAACACTGGCCCTGGAGTCAGGAATACCTGAGTTCAAATCTGGCCTCAGACACATAATAATTACTTAGCTGTGTGGCCTTGGGCAAGCCACTTAATCCCACTTGTCTTGCCAAAAACTAAAAACAAAACCCTAAAGAGTTCTAGTTTTAGACTGGGGAAATGAACAAACAAGAAAAGAAAAAAAATCTGACCATAGACAGTTACTAAAGGTAATAAGGAAGATCAAAATATACATTCAGAAGATGACAAGATTAAAATTCTACATTCAAAATGTCCTAGAAAATTATGAATTGGTCTCAGATCATGGAAGAGCTTAAAAAAGAATTTTGAAAATTAAGTCAAGAGGTAGAGAAAAAATTGGAAAGAGAAATTAGAGTGATGTGGGAAAATCATGAAAACTGAGTCAGTGCTTAGTGAAGGAGACACAAAAATAGTGATAAAAATAACATCTTAAAAAAAGACTTAAAAAGGTCAAGGTCTCCATTGCATCCAGGGTCATCACTAGTCATTCTGATCTGTAGCTTGTCACTGGACCCAGATGATTCCAGAGAAAGATGTGAGACTAGTGATTTTACCTTAGTTAAAAACAAATTCAATGCAAGTCATGACATCATATTCCTGATATTATGGTTCTCTTTAAGTATAAGGGATACATGACAATCTTATCCATAGACTGGTACAATAGCATTCTCTTTGATCACCCTTCCTCTAGTCTCCCTCTTCTCCAAATTATTCTTCGTATAGTTTTCACATTGATATTTCTAAAATATAGATCTGATCATGTCTTATTCAAGAAGATTCAATAAGCCATTCCTATTTTCTCCAGAATAAAATACAAACTTCTCTCTTTGGAATATACAACTTTTCACAATCTGGTTGCAATCTATATTCCCATAGTGATTTTAATTTATTGCTTCTTAATTACTCTATTCCTTCCAAAGTGGTCTACTTTCTCTTCCTTAGGTATGATATTCCCATTGCCTTGACTTTAAAGTGATTAACCCATATATTTAAAATGCTCCCCCTTCTTACTTTCATCTCTTGCTTATATCTAGCTCCCCATCTCTCTGAAGAGCTTTGGAATTGATTGCATGACATGAAAGTTGCTGGCAAAGAATAACTCAGCATGTCTTACCCTTGTTAAAGAAGGCAAAGCAGAATTGAAGTAGCCCAAAAGAAATATGAGATATGATCACTTAGAGAATCTTCCCGAAATGTTCACATGGACTATTTGTGCCAGAACTATGATAAAACATTCTGATCTCATATTGGTCTGATTCACCACAGTCAGATCAGTTATATCTTGACTCTAATGCAGTGATGTCATTTTGGTCCTCTGATAATGCAGGTCAATCAATAATCAACTTCCAACTCCTATCAAGGACCAATTCAAATGCTTTTTCCTACCCATGACTTGTCTTGACTTTTCATTCACTTTTATTACTCCTTTCTCACCAAATTAGTTTTTATTTGCTTTACACAGATTTTTATGTATAATTTCTATATCCATGTTGTCCCCAAGATATGGGACATTAAGGAGGGAATATTGGCAAGATTGGAGAACTTGCTTGGTCCATAATCCAAAAAGCAGTTATTTTACCTGGGGAGTTTGAAACTGCTTCCAAAGGTATTTAAGTCCAGGGGAGTTGCATACCTTGGCAGCAAGAGAACTACAACTATATTTAACCTGTCCCTAGGTCAGACTTGGCTTGGAGCCAGGTCTACTGAAAAACCAAGAAGAAATGAATCCAAGGTCATATGAAACAACTCACAAATTCCATGACTGAATTTTTAGGCAGTGCAAACTAAATTTGCTATCAGGTTTGTAAAGCATTTCTTTGATGGAATACTTCACCTTGTTCTGTGTTGATCTCTTATACATGCATACCTGTTGGCGTTCACCATGTACTTCAGATCCCTAGCATACTTGATGGACCAATGAAAAGACATTGAGAAAGTACAGGATGGAGAGGCATCATACCTAAATGTGAGAGACCCCTTATGGAAATGAGAGTTTATGAGTTTTTGAATACATATTAATATATCACTTTCTTTATAATTATATAAGATAGGTTGTACAACAATAACTATCCCTAAGTTTTAGAGACAACTCTTGACATGCACATTGTCATAGGGCTAGGAATTATTGGAGGTTAGATTTAGACCTGGCTTTACTGATTCTAAGTTCATATGGTACTCAGTAACACATGTTTGATGCTTATCTACATATAGTATTAAAATATAATTCAGAAGATACAGTAATATATCAAATTCATTGCTGTCTATGTTACTATTTTCTACTTAGTATACAACTTTCCCCATACAATGTGGCTTTTCCCAGAGTGGTTTCAATACGTTGTGGGTTGGTATAAGAAATTAAATGAGAATTTTTTAGGAATTTTATGGGAGATTCAGATAATGCATGAAGGTAAGCAGATGAGACAAAAAGTTTAGAAACTCAGAAATACATAGAATACATATGTATGTGTTTGTGTATATACATATACATATATATATATATATAGTTGAATAATATAAATAAAATATAAAGTTCAATATGATATGTAAACACCCCATAAAGAAAAAAAAAATCAAACTTCTTTTCTGGTACAAAAAAAGGGCCAAAATATTTTATACAGATTTTTCATATCATGGCAGTACCATACTCCTAATTCTCACGATGTGGAAGGTATAACTATTTATATTTTTTTATTACAGCTTTCATAGGAATCATAGTCATTGAAGGGACTGGAAGAGCCTTAGAGATAATATAGTTTAAACACTCATTTTATACAAAAGTAAAAGTGAGGCCCAGAGGGATGTAATGCTAAATAAGCCTTTAGCTTCCATTTACTAATAAGTGGCCAATCGGGGAATAGAAACAGATTTTCTCACTTTCATCCCAATGTCCTTTTCATTGAATCATGCTGCCACTGATAAAACATATAATTGGTGCATCAAGGGGAACTCTTAATAAAAGATGTTTCTCCCCCAACCCCCATCCACTTGATGAGATTACAGGGCACAGACCTTTCTCAGAAAGAGACATTCCTAAAGAGTTGAAGGTATAGGATTTACTGGAATAGCACTTCAGCCTGTGATTGATTTGAAAATGTCCATACAGTGGAAGGGGCTTGGGGACTGTGGCACCACAGTTTTGTCAAAAGATGACTAGTCACTGAGAGGCAGGAGGATGAAATCTCAAAAATCCACAAGAACAAATGAACTTATATGATTAGCCCTGAGCTCTTTTGGAGTTTTATTTTGCTGACTTTGCCAGTGCTTTCAATACCTTGAACTTCAAACAAGGGAGAAAGGGAAGTTTTCTTTTCACCCTCTCTCTACACCCAGCAATAGTGGTAGCTATAAGCAAATGACAGCAGGGATAGTTGTTTGTCCATTGATTATGAATACCCAACTGCTACTTTCTCCCATTTTTCTGTTTCCTTGCCCTAGGACAGATCACTTACTGGTAATCTTGAGAAACAGACATTTCCAATCTTGGTGTCTGTATTTTGGTGGGCATATTTAAAAGTTCTAGATTTGAGCATCAGTCAATCATAGGAAAAGAGAATATTTTTGGATGGGAAAATGGTTGCTACAAGTATCATTATGTAATTGAAGGACTAAATCGATGATGCTGTTTGCCCTTTTTTCTTGAAGAAGACCATAACATGGGGAGCCAATACTATGATAAGCACAGGAATTGGATTTGAGTAAGGGGTTCTGTGCTAAGTCACCAGTCTCACTTTCTCCTCCACAACCATCTGGGTTCAATGGCTAGTTATGGATCAGGATGACTGGAGATGGCCGTGGATACCAGGCAATCAGGGTGAAGTGACTTGTCCAAGGTCACACAGCTAGTACATGTCTGAGGTCACATTTGAACTCAGGTTCTCTGGACTCCAAGGCTGGCACTCTATCCTCTGTACCACCTAACTGCCTCAGAACTAAATTAGCCATCTCTTGACTGACCAGACATGGAGAGAGACTTCCTTGGACCATGAGGTGAATGTGAAATAGTCATTCAGCAGCAGTCTCAAAATGTTGTCTTTACTATTCAGAGAGAGAGAGAGTAAAATGAATACAATTCACCATTTGAAGTGTTTTCTGTAATTCTTGTGAGTTGTTGAGTCTTTGTATTTTCTGTATTGAAGGAAAAAAAAAGAGCTGTCTATACTATGCCAGACACTGTACTAAGCTATCCATTTTGATCAATGAGTTCCTTTTCTAGGAGGGAGCCTACAGTCCTCATAATGAGGGGACAATAGGTCATATAAATCATGTACAGATTTCTTTTAGCTTTAGGAATTTCTCTGCAGGTGCTTTATTTAAAGGGACTTGGAGAAAAGAAGAGAGAGAGAGAAAGAGAGTGAGAGAGAGAGAGAGTAGGAGACACAGAGATAGAATCAGAGACAATGAGAGAGAGATAGAGAGAGATGGAGTTGGAGACAGAAAGACAGAGATAGGAAGAGAGACAGACAGAAACAGAGAGAGGCAGAAAGAGATAGTCATAGACAGAGACTGACATGGAGAGAGACAGAGAAAGAAACAAGACAGACAGAGACACTCAAAGCTTTTGGGTACTAACATAGAAATTCCATAAAATCGATTCCTTCCCTCTGAGGATGTGACAATTGGTCACATTTTTCTTTAAGTTGAATTAAAAGAAAAAATATAGATAACTTTTTCTTCTTCATGATTTATACCCTATCTACTTCTAAAAAGGATCTGAGAGAGTATATTTAAGAATTCATATCACCCAGATTAGCTTATCTCTTCTCCTTTACAGTTTAGGTCTCTTTTTTTTAGGACTGCTCTTTAGTAAAGCAAAATATGATTACTTAATGTATAATTTTGTCCTTAGCAAGGTTTTTTCTTTTTTCTTTTCATAGCAGCCTCCTTGTATTTATCTCACCTTCACCAAATTTTAAAACTGGATTTTGCTAGTCAGTCAACTAAAAACTGGTAAGTGCATTCATTATCTTTAGGTCTCTGCTTGCAAAGCTAGCACAGCACAACATAGCATATTGATGGCCAAATGTAAAGCTTTACATAAACAAAAACAAAAGGCAGACAGATGGAAGCCAAACCCACAGGAGAGTGACTGCAGAATGTAAAAAAGATACTCAGTGCTTTTTCTATTTTAGTTGAGTGCTTTAAAGTTGGGAATCACTGTGCTTGTCTAAATTTTAGACCAATATTTCATCATATGAGGCTAAAATGCTATTTGGATCTCTTTCCAGGACTGAGGGTTCTTTAGGATAGCCATTCTAATTCTTAACCTCATGTTGGATCTATGAAATAGCTAAATTCTTTCTTGCTTCAGTTTTCAGAGGCCAGATAGGTACAGGTCTGAAAGAAGAAGATAAAAAGAAGTAGGAATAGCAGGTTAAACTGGAAGTAAGGGAAAGAACAAGGAGAGACACAAGTAACATTTAAATTCATATTCTAAGGAAGGTGTGGAAGTCAGTTTGGGTTCAGGATGACTGTTCTAGTGGAATACAAGCTTTTTTAGATCATTCCATCCTGAAAGTTCATTTTTTTTTTTTTTTGTCATGGATCTAACAATGCTATTGCTACAGTTTGTTTTCTAGTTTAGATAAATTTGGAGATTTTCAGTTCTTGGTTAACTGCAAAGTGATAATTATTTTGGCCATAGCTATTTTCAAATACTGTTTAATAAGACATATGAGGATTGCTATCTGAATTAGTGGAGGCACTAATTGGTCTCTGAAGTATTAAAATTGAATACTAAGAAAAGTTGTAATGGATAGTTCCTTGAGTTAATATTTTTTATAGTTTCCAATCATCCAATTATATGATCTGTTATAATGTGAAGAAAGGACAGACATAGATTATTCATTAGGTCACACTCATAAAGAACATGTGTGTCCTGGTACATAAGGGAAAGGGTAATCCCCTTCTATGGTGTTGCAGAGTCATACATGTTTGCTAGTGATGTTACCATGCTGCTCTCTCTTGGGTCAGTACTAGGCTATGTTGCCTGCTCACTACACATTACATCACTGCTATCCCTTCATATCACCCTTTCTTGGGCTTCTCTGTTCTCTAACATCATTGTCCATTCTCTGTCCTTATGGTCTCTGTGGGACAATGTTCCCTACTGCCAACTTTGTTTTCATTATTTTGGAGGCTCTTTCAGATAACATCACCAATCTGTACTTAGATGAAAAATCACTTCCTGGGAAAGACAGAATAACAGCTTTTAGTTACAATCAAAACAAATTCTACTTACAAAGTCCAGTAAAAGTACTCTTTTTCTGAGTATCTTTTCCTCATAATCATTAGTTTTTAGTCTGATCTGAGATTACTGTTCTTTGTCCCATACAATTAAATGATTTAGGATAAGAAGTTTCCAAACTAATCTCTGTCTTAGTTTTCAAATAAAAAAATAAACTACTTAATACATATTTCCATATAATATTAATGACTTTATTCTGTGCATGTGAATAATTAAATTGCACAACTTTGTATTACAAAGTGAAATCTGTGAATGCTTCCCTATATAAGGAAAAAGTGAAGAACTTTGGTAGCAAATGTTTTAGAGACTAATAAAAATCCGCCATGCAGCCATTTTCAGATCAGTGGACCAGAAAAATTGTTTTTGAAAATAAAATTCATTAATTTGATGAATTAAATCAATGAATTATATGTCAAAACTACAGTAATCAAAGGTTGTATTTTACAGTGCAAGCACCATGATCAATAGGTATTTAATGAATAAACTATTTATTGTTCTTATTATCAAAATGATTCCAGTCGAATTAAACAAGTTCAATGGAGGAAATAGGTTGGAGAGATTTTGTGAAGACTGGTTCAGTTCTAGAGCTGACCCAAGAATTTGGGTCTTATTCTTGTGCTAGAATGTTTAAGGGTACTAATACTCTTGAATTCATCTAAGAGTACAATTTGTCTATTGTCACTAGTAATTCGCATGCCAACGTCATGGTTATAGAAAATTGGAGCTGGAATAAGGGGGTAAGGAGCACAGAAGACAGTTGATCTCATTTGAGTGTAAAACAATTAAACCAATCATAGGAGGAGCTAAAGGAGGCACTCAAGAAAGGGCAGTAGGACAAAGTCAAAATAGACACTACCAGGATGAAGGAGTAAGTATGGGAGAGGAGAGGGGAAAAACATTAAACTTTCAGGGTGGGAGGTACAATTCCCATGATTTCTCAATGAATAGGGCTTGCATAGTTAATAGTAGGTTAGATTGTCCTGGAGTTTGACATTCTGGACAAAGTTCAACTTGCTACACCCTAACTACAGTTGTCACTTGAGATCAAATGATGATCCCTTAAAGTAAATTCAAGAAATTTGAAACATGAAGCATAACTGGAAATAAATTGCACCACTTTGATAAACCTTAAACAATGTCCTTAAATTTTGTTTTTTATAAAGTTAAGTTTTTTTAATTAACAAAATAATAGTGAACCAACTCAATTTAGAACAAAATTCATATACTTGCTAAAAACTATTGAGCTGAATAAACCAGGTCTGCCAAATATTTGATGAACCTTACATGAATTTATCCTAAACTGACTTCCTTTAGTTCAAGGCCCTAGTAAATACAAGTATTGTGGCCTGAAAGACTTAATGCTCCCTAAACATGCCAAATTTGCAATAAGGAAGTCATTTAGACCCTGAGAGAACTGGTTCATAATTACTAAAATTTCACACTCAATTTTACAAAGTTTATGCAAGAGATAAATCACTTCTGAATGATGCCCTACATATTACTTATGCATAGAGTGCATGTTAGATACAGTCATTAAACTTTTTCTTTTTTACCAAAGGCAATAGCTTATGGCTCTTAAAAAAAGAAAACTATTATATAGTTCTACAAGATTTTTCAGAGCAGTTTAAAAAGCACATACAAGAAGGTGAGGGTAAAAGGGGTTAGAAGAGAATACCATCCAGAATATTGCCAGAGAAAACATGCAAATATATAATATAGGATTATCATATTTATAATAATACAAGATTATAATGGGAGAAAGTAAATTCTGTGACCTGGAATAAAAAACATTGATTTATTCAATATTGTTCTGTTGAGAGTTTCCTTGACATTCCTGTCTTTTTCTATCCTTTTTTCTTCCAAACATTATTATTATTACCTCTGTATTACTTTTAGTTGTGACATTTGAATATTAATCTTTCAACTTACTTTCTGATTTGTGAATGAATCTTATTTGTCCTAGTGCTGATTCAGCCTTCTTTGCAGCACTGAATAACCCCATTTGTTTCTTATTAGCATCTGTAGCCTTAAAATATTCCAGTTTGGGTTACCACATCTTTTTCTTTTTCTTTTAATGTCCCTCAAGGTTTATATTAAAAAAAATTTTGAAATGCTTCTCCTTTTTGTCAGATAAAACAAGTCA
This sequence comes from Macrotis lagotis, assembly GCF_037893015.1. NCBI lineage: Eukaryota > Metazoa > Chordata > Mammalia > Peramelemorphia > Peramelidae > Macrotis > Macrotis lagotis. Next base: position 221,519,790 of record NC_133666.1, read on the forward strand.
CTGGAATAGACCTGCAGAGAAAGATACAGGATCATAAAATCTTTTCAATAGTCAGCCACACACACACTTGTCTCAGGTGGGCAACATTCTCTCGTATGCAAGTAGAAAAACTAATTTTACTTGTATCATTATGGCTCTCCTGAGGAGAGGTTGGTTGGTGTGTGTGTGTGTTTGTTTGTGTGTGTGTGTATGTATGTGTATATATGTGTATGTATATCTATACATATACATATATACTTGCTTGCACACCTATGTTTATATGTATTACATGGGCATATAATACAAATATGCGCATACACAATACATACATGCTTCTATGCACAAACACATTACTATATATAATACATATGTGTATGGGTCTACTCATACTAATATATGTATGCATACATATATAGAAACTACATTCATGCATATCTACAACACAAAAAAGAGAGACAGCAGGAAGCACAGTATAATGAAGAGAACTTTGTTTAATGCCAGAAAAAAACTGAATTTATTCCTATTTTTGACCCATATTAATTTGATCCCAAGAAAGCCATTTAATTTCATAGGACTCTTAAGTTACTCTTTAATAATATAAGTTTCACATAAAGTGCCAGCCTGTATTGGTGGAAGGGCTTTCCTTACCTAAACTAATGAAATAATAGATGTAGATTTCACCCACTATATCAAGTGTGTCCAGCCTATGGTCCATGGGTCACATGCAACTTGCAAAGTCCATTCATGCAGCATTATTACATTTTATTATTATACTCAATGGTAATGTGGATTACATGTATAGTCACCAAAAATATTCAATTCTATTTTCAGCCTTTGATAAGATTTTGTTGGGTGATGCTACCCAGAAGAGCTAAAAGGTTGGACATCCATGATCTATATAGTTGCAATTTACATTTTATATATATTTAGGTACAATATCCAATGAATAGAGAGCCAACCAAGATCTGAGGAGGACTTGAATTCAAATTAGGCCTCAGGCAATTACTTTCTGTGTGATTTCTGTGAAGCTGTTTTCTCCAGCTTCTTCATCTGTTAAGTGAACTGGAGAAGGAAGTGTTAAACTACTCCAATATCTTTGCCAAGAAAACCCCAAGAGGGGCTATGGGGAGTTGGACTTGATTGAAAAAGTCAAGAACAACAAATATGCATGTACCAGGATAAATTCATATATCTATCTATCTATCTATCTATCTATCTATCTATCTATCTATGTATATAATCATCAGATAATGTCCCTGAAAAGGTATGAAAAAGATCAAAATCAAAAAGTTGTATTAATTATGCAATTAATTACACATAATTTATTAATAGAGGAATATGGTTCATTTTTTATGACATCAGCATTCATCTGTTGATATGTGGTTGAGTCATTGAAGGCTGGTCATCAAAGAATTAAATCTGAGGCTCACCCAAAGATCAGTAGAAAGGAATCTGGTAAATCTGAGCAGGAAGCAGTATATGACAAATCAAGAATTATGCAGGAGAAGCAGTGAAAGGGATTAGATCACAAAAATGGATGCAATGTGCAGGGGAAACTTGAAAAGTTCCAGGTATCCATTCAATGGGATAAGAAGTCTCCTGCAAAGTTAGCTGAATTGTCCTATGGGCGATTTATGGACATATGTTGATAACAGTTACTATGATTCATAGACCTAGGCAGCTACAGTCTGCATTATTGGGGGGATGACATCATGGAGTCATTGTAATATAAGATTATTGTTCTATGCATAGAATGTGATAGAAATCTTAAAAAGCAGACAGCAGGGGCTGCTAGGTGATGAATAATTACCTAGCTGTGTGGCCTTGGGCAAGCTACTTAACTCCATTTGCCTTGCAAAAACCTAAAAAAAATAAAAACAAAAACAAAGCAGATAGCAAGCTGCTAGGAAGATGATGGGACCTTGAATCTTAAGATTTGGGCTTTTGGCCTAGTTTTGCCATTTACTGATTTGTGAACCTGCACAAGTCATTACACTGCTAGAACTCTCAATTTACTCATTTTTAAAATGTAGGATTAGATTAATTAGATAGCTTTATTATTTTTTCCAGATCTAAACCTGGAAATTTGTTAGTAAGGAGGCATAGTGAGTAGAGAGCTAGAAGTGGAGTTTGGAAGAGCTTAATTCAAAGGTAGCCTCAGGCATTTTCTAGTTGTTTGTCCTTGGGCAAGTCACTTAAGGTTTCTATGCCTCTGTTTTGTCATCCACAAAACAGGTAATAATAGTTCCTAGTTCTCTGAGTTTTAGAACCTTAAAACATTATACAGATGCTTTTATCATCACCATCATCATCATCATCATCATCATCATCATCATCATCATCAGGGCATACAAATATGTCCTGATAGGAGATAGCTCCCTTTGTTGTGAGAAATGTTGCTGATAAGTAGTAGATGTAATTTTGGTTTCATTAGGTTTAATCACTTATTATTTTATCATGAGAGCAATGTATTCAGCCCTTTTAAATAGGAAAAGAACAAATTTTGGAAAGATTAATGGTGAAACTTCAGTGTTTTCCCTTTTTTTTGTTGTTGTTGTTCTGTTTTTTTGAAAGAGAGGAACTATTTTTGATAATATAATATATCATTTCCATAATCTGACCTGTAATAGCCTGCTTTTCATTATGACATAAATCTACTTTGGACCTTATCCAAGGGAGTTTAATTATTGAAGTACTGGAAGGAAGTTGTTATAATATTGTTACATGAATATATAAACAAATATCTGATCAATAAGCAAAGCACATTGTTTGCATCCCAGATCTGTGACATGGATTCTGAGGTTAATGATATGCTGACTGGTCAGTGGACATGAAAAAAAAAGAGAAAAAGTCAACAGAGTTAGCAGTCAACAAACACTAAATACCTCTTATATGCCAGATGCTATATACTACAAAGTGGGTATATGTAGAGAAAGACAAAACAATCCTTGTTCTTAAAAGGTCATTTTCCATCAAGGGAAACATGGACTTATAAAAGTGGATATGAAAAAGAATGCATTAGAAGTAAGGAGAGGGTAATTGCAGGAGAAGGAATCATTTGCAGCTGTGAGGAATAGAAGACCCGGTCCTTTGAAGGAAGCAGAAGGGAAGATGCATTTCTAGCATGAAGGGACAATGATACAAAGTCATAGAGACAAAAGACAGAAGGTTATGTGCAATACATAGTTGTAATGAAAGAGAAAATAGATCTGTCATTAAATTTGAATGAAATATAATTAAATATTTATCTACAAAATCCCTACTAAGGTCACACAGCTAGAGTGTATGATACAATCAATACAGAGTACTGGAATATCGAGAAAAAATTGTGATATAGTCCCTGCTCTTGAAGAGTTGATTTCTACTGCAGTATAAATTCAAAGTACTTCTTTACTACATTTCTTCGACTCCATGGAACTATCCAGGTTGGCCCATTTTCACAGAGGGAATCTACTTGCAGAATATTGCTTTTCCCCCTAATATATCCATTAAACTTAGAGGAAAATAAAATAATTATGATAATATGTAATGATTGTATAATATATAATATACTAGTAATAGGCAGCTAGGTGACACAGTGGCCTGGTGTCAGGGAGGTCTCAATTCAAGTGTAACCTCAGACACATTAGTTGTGTGATCCTGGGTAAGTAACTTAAGGACTCTACTGGTCTCACTTTCCTCATCTATAAAGGAGCTGGAGAAGGAAATGGTAAACTACTCCATATCTTTGTCAAGAAATCACCATACTAGGTCGCAAAGAGTAAGACAAAATTGATTTTACATACATTTTCTCATTTTAATCCTTACAACAAACCTGGGACTTATTATCATCCCTGATTTGCATGTGAGGAAACTGAGTCAGAAGTTAAGTGACTTGGCCACAATCACACAGTTAATAATCATTGAGGACAACTCATTGAGATATTGAAACAAATCAGATGCAACCAGGAAAGAAAGCATTCAAGTTTCTTCCAACAACAACAACAACAAAAATCAAAGAATTAAGCTTAAAGCTACTGGTATAGCAAACATTTAGGGTCCTGGAACCCAATTGATGGTTTTATTTTTAAAAATTAGCTTAAGGTAGAAACCATTTCCTTATTGATTGTTAAGGGAACGACCAACAAACTCAACCCAATTACTAAAGAAAGTTTACTCCTTTTTCTAGTTGTCTTATTCTTTACTCCTCTTGTCCCTCTCCAATATTGTGTGAAAATACAGAAAAGGAGATTCAGGAGAAGCAACAGCTTTATCCATTAGGATTCCCATATATCCCTTGGGCTCTAGTTCTGAATTTTAGATCACATGTCAGGGCAATGTCATGCCATTCTGCTCCCTCACATTTTGTTATTAATCCACACCTTTATGGGTGTGAAACACCAAGGTTCTTCAAGAGCTCTTGGAACCAAATAACCTGCACAAGAAGCAAACAATTTTAAGTGTCAAGTTGTCAGAGTGACATGGATGACTGAGAGTAAGACATTATAAAAAATAGTTTATGATGATAATTGCTCTTTGTCAGGAGGCCAGATCAGAATGAGGATGATTCACTTGCAAATCATTCATTTTAAAATACATTTGTTTTTTTTTTTTAAAGAGTCTATTCCTTGCTTCCCAGTAGGCAGATTTTTATTCAAAATGTTCTTTTATATGTGACTTCTGGATCTTATAAGAACCAAAGGAAATTGAATTTAAAGCAACAATGTTCTGCTTAGTTTCCTCAGGGAGAGAACTTCATTTCTGTGTACAGAATTTTGCTGTTTACATTTTCCTACTATAAGGATACTAGAAAAATTCATGCCAGATATTTTTATGAGTTTATATATACAAATATGAAACATAGAAAGTAGGCTAGAATTTATTAACATGAAACATTTAATACAGAAGCAGATAGAGCATTATAAAGTTCTATGTCACAAACATATTGAATGTGCTCAATTGCTTTTAAACATCTAAAGTATAACCATTATATGCTATTATAGGGATTATAAACTATATTGAAGTCATACATTTAAGCTCCCCCCCCAAATCAGAGTAAATAAAAACAATTCTGTTCATTGGCTCATGGTTAGGAAAGGATGATAGTAATAACAATAAAATAATAATTCGCAGAGAGGAAAAAAATATACACTCTGTTAGCCTTAGCTTCAGCAAAGTCTGAAATGAGAGAGGGAAACTGGTTTCCCTCACACTTCACAGAAGTATACCATAAAATGGCAAAGCAAAGGCCTCCTCCTCTCTAGAACTTTGGAAACATCTTCTGGTGTAATAAGGTTCATATTTAATGACTCATAGGCAATTAGGGGAGCAAAGGATTTAAAGGTCTAAGGAACCTCAAAATTAACCTAATCCAATATCTTCATTGCTTAGATGATGAAATTGATGTCTAAGATGAGGAAAGATGGGATTAGTCACATGAGTAGTTTTCCCAGAATTAGTTATTCAGTCTAAATCCTCTACCTAGGGAAATTAGATTGCATAGAGGAGATAAAACTGGACTTTGAGTCTGAAATACTAAGTCCAAACCTGGTTTCAGACATTATGTGGTGAGTTGAGGAAGACATAACTTTTTTTTTTTTTTTTTTAGTTTTTGCAAGGAAATGGGGTTAATTGGCCCAAGGCCACACAGCTAGGTAATTATTACTTGTCTGAGGTCACATTTGAACTCAGGTACTCCTGACTCCAGGGCCGGTGCTCTATCCACTGGGCAACCTAGCTGCTGCGAGACACAACTTTTTAAACTTCAGATTCTTTATCTATGAACAGGATTAATAATGACCTCAAAGGAATGCTGTGCATACCATATGAGATAACATGTATGAAGAGCTTTGTAAACCTAAAAGTACTCTATAAATGCTAGCTAATAATAATAATAATGATATTTATTATGACATATCTATAAATTCAATGCTTTTTCTGTTTATTTTGCACCATTACATGAGTGGGATCACTTCAAAGGAAACAGAAAGGGCAAAATTCCTAAGAAGAAGGAGATCTGAGTTCTATTCTTCAGTCTAAAATTTCCTGACCTGTAATTATGGTTAAACTGCAAGTTCTCTGATTGTTTTTTCATCTATAAACTGAAGGTAATGGAACTAAAAGTCACTTGAAATCTCTCTCAGCTCTTATGTTTTATGATTCCATTATTTCTTGGACATGGTCAAGAGCATTCCATCAGTATTAGTAATGGTTACAGTAGCCATTCAGTGGCCTGAAATTCAGGACTTGGGTTGACTTATGCTGAAGGATAGTATTACATCATTTCTCCCAAGCTAAATTCTGCTCCCACTGAAAGAAAAGGGGAAGAAAAATGAGATTACATTGAAAATTGTACCACTATTAGGTTTCACTATTCTCATTATGAAATGAGACATGCAAAATTAGATTTAAGACCCTTCCAGTGGTAAAGTTTATCTTCCTAAACCACATTCTGTTTGAAATATTTTGTAATATAGTTTGCAATATGCACAATTAGATGAGAAAATTCTTTCCTATTAATATATGATGCAAACCTAGGTGAAACACAGACATGCAACGTATTGTAAAGGAGCAAGAGAGAAAGCAGAATCAGCAAGAGGTGGTCTCAAATATTGTCTTTAAAATTAGTCCTATGACCAAGGGTATATGGATATTCCTTCTCCTCTGCTTCAGAGCATATGTTGGTATCCTGTAAAAGCTTCCTGTTGACCTTGTGAGTGGTGAAATAAAGTGTTTTTGATTAGCTGCTGAACCAGAACTCAGTGTGTATGTAAAAGGTAAAAACAGCAATCTCTTTTTCTTTGTCTCTCTGAATCATCCTGCCTCCCTCCCTCCCTCCTTCCTTCCTTCCCTCCCTCTTCTCTCTCTCTCCTCTCTCTCTCTCTCTCTCTCTCTCTCTCTCTCTCTCTCTCTCTCTCTCTCTCTCTCTCTTTCTGTTTCTCTCTCTGTCTCTGTCTTTGACTTAGGAAGAACTTCATAAATGTTTGTAGAGTGAAGGGGTCTTTTACTGATCTACTATGACTACTTGTTGAAACATTTTCTTCTCCGTAATCGCTGGGCAGGAGAGAGTTGCCTAAAGGGATATGGGTAGAAACCTGGCCATAAACTGATCATATCATTTGATCCTTCCTTGTATGATAATTGATAGATTGTTTTTACATAGGAAAATTTCTAATTTTATCATATCACATTTATCATAAACTTTATCATATCACATTTATCATATCATATCACACATCATATCACATTACTCCATATTAATTTTATTATCATTTCAAAGAATTCACCACTAATCTTGGTAAATGTCTGTTTGATCCTCTTTGACTGGCAATTGCTTTCCTTAACTCTTTTGACTGCTAATTGTACTTTGATAAGCAAATTTCACAGTAATCAATGAGGGGCTAATTCCTTATCCCTTGACTTCAAAGGAAGAAATTATGATGTAGTTGCAAGTATCCAGAAAGAATCACATGAAAATGGACTATTGTTTTTTTCTGAATAAGTACCATTATTTTTGTGCTTCAGAATACAAAAATTGACCAAGTTCTCATTATTTAGGTCTTTCACAAAATCATGGATGTTAACTCTAATTGTCATTGAAATTGTGATGCATTGAGGATCAAAAACTCAAAATAAAGTCTATAATAGGTCACTGAAAGTAAATAGGTCAAACATATCTGTCATTGAGCTTCCTGAATGAAGCAAGTCCCTGGAATCTTTGCTTCACCAAATGCTTATAAATATATAAAGCTTAAGTGAAAGGTATACCAATGCCTTTGTTAGAGAAAATTTATAAATGAAACATTATTTTGGATTCACTATAAATGATGGAGAGTTTTTGTCTCGTTTTAATTTCTTTAAATGGAAACCATTTTTTAAAAGTAGGCTCATGTGATTCTATTGAATAATAATCATTTTCAATATGCATAGGCAGGTCCACCTCAACTCGCTTCAATTAACTGACTCAATAGAAACAATCAACTTGCATGTACTGTATCAGTTAAAGATTTACCAGAGGAGTTCCCATGGTTTCCTTTTCTTTCTGAATGCCTTCTCATGAGCTGGAAAAGAACAGGCAAGTGGAATGCATGGGAGCTTTTAGGCCTGAGGGGGCATTATTTCAACCATATCAGCTGCCTGCTCTGGTGCATTTACATGGGAAACATCTTAGCATCCTGTTCCCTCACAAAGATTTCACAATAAAAGTCCAAATTAAATTAATTCCTATTTAAGCTGTGTCATGATTTAGAAGATAGGAGCTATGACATGTGAATGCCTTTATTTACACAGAGTCCTTGGAAAAATAAAAAAATAATAGATAGGATGCTTATAAAGATTAGTTCAGACTTGTAAAAGTCATGATATTTTTTATTGTTTCTCTGTAGGATATGATTGTTCAAAAGGAAAGTCAATGGAAGCTTCTGACAGACTTTTTTCCCCTTCAGGAAAAAAAATTTTCTCCTCTCTTACATTTGAAAGATTATTTGATGACATTGGTTAGTCCTCCCTCATGCCAGATCAATTTCTCATGGTACCTACATCCTGTGTCATTCCTAAATTTGTGAATAAAGTCATATATCATGTATTTAATTTCAAAAGGTAGTTTTTTATTTTTTTGATACTAATGTGATAAAAGTTCATAAAGGTGATTTGACTGATTTGGTAATGTGAATTGGTAATGTCCTGCCTGATTAATGCACTGCCATGACCAGAAAAGATAGATTAACTCATAACAGGAATGGTAACACACTAATTCCTCACTGTAACTCTTAACAGTTGAGTCACATGCAGTTTCAATTACTTTACATGTTTGGCAGTCCTTCTACCCCAATGGAACAATAAACATTAACTCAATAATCTGAAAGGAACTTATAAAAACATGGTTGACATGACTTAGTCTCCATTAAGAAACAAAAATTTTAATCCAATGCCAGATTTTTAAAAAATTAGACAGTACAGTCACTTGTACTTCTTTATTCTTATTTTTTCATAGGAAAGATCATGATCCAACTTCCTCCAAAACTTTTTTCAAATTTTTATGACCCATAAAAATGTTAGTTTGCTGTCCATTTAACAAATTAGTACTTTCAAAGGTAAGTATATGAGAAATAATGAGCAACATGGGATAATATCATTTGTCAAGGAAGAACCACATTTTCCACTGGATCCAGTTCTAAAAGGCAGACTAAAATTCAGAAAAAATACTTACTGTCACCTCCCCCTTTTACCTCTTTTTGCACCATGAAATATACATACAATATTTTAAAAGTCAATATTCTTCTTGAGTATTCTCAGACTACACACTCATGTTCTTATCTTTTATTTTGAGACAGAGAGAATAGACTTTCACAGACTTTGTGAGTGGTGGAAGCTCTCTATGGGTTTTAGAAGTCATAGCTGAAACTAGAGGCTCAGGGAGCCCTATGGTGGTCAGCCTTCTGCCTCAGGCCCTCTTGTGCAGAAACATTTTATCCTGTGGTGGGATTGCAGCTTCTTGGAAAGAGTAGCCATTTATCACAGTTCAAAATGAAAGCATTCCTTAGACACAAATGTCTTTTTCTCCCTTTGTCTAATTACTGAGAGGAAAAGTGAGAAGGAAATGTCAAAACAGTGAAACAGTGGTGTATAGAGGGCAGTCACTTTGGAGTTCAACCAGCTTTTGTAAGGGTCTGGGCGATTTGTCAAATGGATGTGGCATAAGTCAAGCCCTGAGGTTGAAAGGTCTTGACCTGAGGAGTCCTAAAATCAGACAGTATAAGCATGGGGTCTTCTAGAAGTTTCAGCTATAGTGGAGACGAACAATGATGGGTGCTGGACACAACAAAACCTCATCTGCATAATTCAGGTAAGTAATTTTATTGGAACTGACAAGGATGTGACAGGCTAAGAAAGAGAGGAGAACACACTCTTGCTGGGAACCTCTAAAGCTCTTCAGTTAGGTATGTGAAAATAAATGACAGCTAATCTCTTCACTAAAACATCAGTAAACAATGCCATTTTACTCAGGGCTCACCCGTGACCTCTCGTAGATCAGCCTATACATTTTCAGTCCAGTCTCCTAGAATATATCAAACAGAGTGAAGTGAATTCAAATGATCTTTCAGGCTTTTATTACCAATTGTAATCACTTTCCAACCTCCAATAGAGCCCTGAATCTGCACTGTACTATAGTCTGGGTGTGATCCTGGGTCGTTGAAAGCTATATAAACTGGAAACAAGCAGAAAGGCTTCATGTATGGCTCAGTTTGGTGTTATGCAGTTGTAATCTGCAGAGCTATTCATCTAAGTGTTTGAAGACAATGGTGACATGGTTTTCTCATTGCAAAAGAGACCCAAGCAGTGTTCTATGCTAAACCTGCTCCCTTTTTGTCTTCTTTACTACTCTTTCTTACAAATTGTTATTGGAAGTATGTATAAAATAATGAACAATAATATAAATGATAATGGAATAATAATCATAACAATAATAATTAATAATAATACTTTCTGGCTTAGAAAGTACAAGTGTCTCATTTTATCCTTACAACTTTACCAGGAGGTAGATAAAATCATTATCTCCATTTTACAGGTGAGAAAACAGACAAACAGAGGTTAGTGACTTTCCAGGGTCACTCAAGCAAGTTATTTTCTGGGGCTTCATTTGAACTCAAATCTCACAGATTTTTTTAATCTAGAAATCCATTTACTGTACCACTTTACTCTAAAGCCATTTTTATAGCTATTACCTGGTATTGTTTGGAAAAATATTCATATATTATATATAATATATAAATGCAAACTTATTTTATGTGTGGTATTGTTTGTCTTTCATTCTTGAAGAAGACCATGACATCAGGGAGGGATGCCTTACATGCAAATAAATTGGATTTGAGTGAAGAGTTACTGTCCAATGTCACCAGTCTCCCTCTCCTCCAAAGTCTTCCAAGCCCCATGGCCAGATATGAATGAGAATGAATCTAGATGGTCCTGGATTTGAGTCAGTCTGGGCTAAGTGAACAACCCAGAGTCACACAACTAATAAATGACAGAGAAAAGATTTGCTTCAAGAGAATTTTTTTCCTGGGCAACAATTTATGAAGACTACCCATATATAGAGGCTACATTTTGTCATGGTTTGTCATGGTAAAGTTAAAGTATCTGTACTAATGGAATCATTAACCATATTCTCAAAGTAATTACTTACCAGGGTATGAAATCTCACTTTGCAGATACCATTGAGATAGAAACAATAGTAAAAATTTTAGGCTAATATTGCTAGACATTGGTGTCCGATAGTTAAAGATTATTATTTTTTTATGGGAAAAGGGGGTATTCAATTTGGAGTAATTTTGATTAGATTTATTTGCACAGAACTTGAAAACATGAATAGACAAACCATCTTGACCACTTCAATTGGGTAATACCTTGCCAACATATTCTGATGGTCAGTTGAAATGCCCTATTTTCTTTTTCCTATCAAGTCCTAGTTCAGTAGTGTGTCTGATGTACTTCACTGGGAAGGCTTAAAGAAAGACAAGAAAGAAAAGTAGCACTTGAATAGATACTTAAAATTTATATTTCCAACAACATTGAAAGTGAGAAATTTTTCCATTTTTAAAAGCCTACCAGGATAGACAACAACATTTATTTTAGACAGCCATTAGATCCAGATGTCATTTTCCAAATATGAAAGCTAGATTTTATATGTTCCTATTATATCTGTTTTAAAAAGAGGAACAAAAATGACCACATGATTAAATAATAGAGTTTCCTGCCTTTGGATAAGAAAACACAAGTTTTTCAATTCATATCTCAGTTACTAAATTTTTAGCATTGAATTTCCTATGTGTAGTACTAGATATGAAAAAAGGACTTTTTTTTGTGATCCAGAATCCTACCATGCCAAAAATACTTTCAAGAGAGGTTAGTGAAGGAAAGAAATAGGCATCAACCAAGAGAGAAGAACACTGTTTGGGTCTGGTTTACAAGGGATAAGCCATGTCAGCAGCATCCTCAGACATGCAAAGCAAGAACCCTAGTGAGTCAGATGCTAGTTGTGAAATACCCATTTCTTCTTAAGTATATGGAACACATACATAGTTTGACCGAAATATGGATCATCCCACCTAACGAGAAGCAGTTGAGAGTTCTGGCTGGATCAAGTGAGGATCTCAGTATTATAAGCAACCTAATGCATAATTCATGAAACTTAATGAATATTCTGATTCATGACAGCCAACTGGCTCCATAGGTCACACCTCCCAGTCTCATATAAATAAAGAATGAGATACTGGAAAGCATACCAGCTGAACCAAACTGAGTGCCAAAAACATGCATATTAATGAGGTATAATAAAAGATACTTGACTCTTTGGAAGTGCTTACATTGGTTTCCAGCTAGAGAGGGAGAGAAAGTTTGCAATGTCTCTTTAAACAAACCATAAGCAGCACCATAAACTATGGCTTTCTCTATGAAATATGGAATCAAATTATATTGATGAGGTTTTTAAACCAGACATTAGCTTGATAGCATCCCCTGATACTTCCATCACAACAATGAGACATTCTGGAAAAATCCCCACCCCCTGCTCCCATGTTCCTTTGCAAGTCCCAACTTGGTAACTAAGGAGAGGAAGTACTTCAACAGTGCTGTTCTTTTATGTGTTCTGTTTAGACCTTGGAACAGGATGAATGGTAGCTCAGATGAATGCATTTGGGCCATTTTTCTTGGCCCCAGACTATGTTTCCTCACTACCATGACATCTGAACAGAAGGAGAAAACATCTCCCTTTTGTGACTGGCTAATTTAATTTGTACCTTCCACCTAGGGGTAAATATGTTTGTCTGTCTGTCTGAGCTCTTTGCCCACTTTCTTTTCTCACGGGAAACCCTGCTGGGTCGAAAGCAGGATATTGCTTAGTGCTCTAACTTTATTTTAAAGTAATTGAATCTTGAGGATGCTGACACCCACCCTTAAGTGAAGTAACTGCATGAGCCCCCTCGGGACATCCTTAATGACTTTTGCATGTCTCTTGTGTCACGGGCATTCAGGGTTCAGAGTAGGAGGTGTTTCATCTTTTGAATAAATGATAGAAAACAAGAATAATTACTCCTTTGCTTTCTTGAGAACAGAAGAGGTGCAGTTATTTTCAAAATAATTTTTTTAAAAAAATCCAACAGATATTTTTACAGATTTTAGCCTTTTAACCAATATTAGAGATAACAGTATGGTGCATTGGCTAGAACACTGGATATAACACCAGAAAGCCCTGAGTTTAAATCTCTTCTGAGACATTTTACTAGCCATGTGACCTTGGACAAATCACTTATCCTTTGTCTACCTTAGTTTCTTTATCTATAAAATAGGAATAATAATGACCCCCTACCTCAAAGGCTTGTATAGTGCTTAATACTATAATAATAATAACAACAACAACAATAATAATTACATAATATATAATAATTATAAATATTATATACCTATTATATAGTATTTTTTATGTTCTTGTAGCTGCAAGTCATTGACCTTTGTTTGAAGTTGATGTTCTGTATCATTTGTGGTTTGATCTGGAAAGCTGATGAGAAAATTTAAGTTAGGCAGATAAAAGGCATGTTTTCCATCAATGTAGTATCAGAGACATATAATTCTTAAACTTAAAGATTTATAAATATATATTTGACCTCACTGATACCTTGCTTAACAAGTTGAATGACATATCAGTTCCAGGAAATAAGGATAAAAATCAGACTAATTGCAAATACTCATGCATTTATGAGAATTTTAAATGAATGGGAATTTTTCTTATTCAAATGAAATGAACATCTTAAAACCTATTTTATTTATCTTCAATTTTGTAACGGACTATAACATTACTTCAATGAAAGGAATTCCCTATCCCCACCCCTCTCTAAACCTTACTTTTGAGAGTTTGCATTCTTATTAAATTCATAATCAGAGTACTTTTGTCTCTTTGACGATTTTAATAATATTGTTACAGTTGTTGAAACAATATTTGACTGTCGTAAGGACTCTTATCTACCATTAATGCTGTATTATAAGCATAATTTTAAAAGACAAATAAATAATTCTAATGGAAAAAGATTGTATCAGTACAATTTTCAGATAAATGACTACCAAAAAACACAACTCCATGAAGATATTAGAGAAGTATATAGACTTGAGGCAAAGGAATTTAAGATTGACCATAATGATGTTTGCAATTAATCAGGCTAACCTAATTTTATGAACTCAAACTACCTTTATTAAGCATCTCCTTCTAGCATCTCCCATTTTCAAACCTAAAGGGAATACTTTATTTCCTAAAGTACTATTTCAAAACTTATGAAGAAATGACAAATTTTATATGAATAATAACAATAATGGTAATATTGATAAGAAGAAAGTATTTTATTAGATAGGCTTGAGTTCTGGCCTTTGTAAATGGATCTCATGTGACTAGTCAAACAAGGTATAGTATTTGAAAAATATCTATAAATTTATTATTACTTAGAAAAGCATAGAATTATGGAGTAAATGGCTAGGGAGATAACCTATCTAAAAAGAAATGGAGAAAACATGAGTCTCTCCTCAACAGACCTCATAGTAAAAGCACATGAGGACATAAAAAGCTAAAGTACTTTTAAGACCATCCTTGATTTTGTGTCTTCAGTTCCTCTTTTTTTTTTTTTATTATTGTATCATACAAATTCCTTCCAGTCTTTAAGCAAACCCTGATTTCTAAAACCTCACTTTGGACAAAGGTGCAAAATATAGTTAGCAATCTCTTCAGTATTTTCTAAGTTGTTAGGTAAATATCTTTCCCTTTCCAGAATCCAGAATGATCACAAATGCCTCCCCTTGATGAAATACTTATCTTTCAGCTTATAGAAGGGCATTTCTAACAAATTCCTAATGTGTAAATCAAGGCCAGCCACCAGTCCATTAGAATTTAAGCTCTTAAGACCTCTGTGGACAAAGGGTTTAGCTGTTTATGTAGCAACAACATCTGTTTACACTCAACCAAATTGTCACCAATTGCTGCTTTAAAAGCACAAGATCTGTTTTCTCTTCATTTCATGATATATTATGTTTCTTTCTGGACTATCTGGTCTCTATAGCTTGACCAGTACTTTAATCTGGTGGATTTTAAAGACTCTCACTGAAGGACTCAGATCATTTCCATAGCAATCCAGGGACATCTACTAGGCTCATTTGCTGGATACTTGAAAACTTTCATTTAGTCTCTAGACACCTCTCTAAAAAAGCATTAGGCTTTCTCTGTTGCTGCAAAAGTGAAAGATCCTATGTAAACACTACTCCCATCACTTTAAGATAAGATGATATTTGTATTTGGATTGGAATTTTTCAAATAGTATGTGTAGAAGACCAATCTATTAATCTTGCAACAACCACAAGATTTTAAAGAATCTGGGACCTTCTTCAGTACTTATTTTTAATTGGACAATAAAAACGTGGTTTCTGAAGTCTGTAGGCTAGTGTAACAGAGATTCTTTCTGTCCCACACCCAAAATAGTCTGTCTGGAAAGGCAAATCTGCTCAGTTTGTTTATTATAATAGCTTTTTGGAAATAAAAACATGTGGCTGTAACTGAAAAATGGGCTTGAAAATATCAAAATGTTTCATTCAGTTAACCTTCCCCACCCTTCTCATTCAACATTGACTATACACACTTGGGGCCAAACTCTTTTTGGCTCAGCAGATGCTAGAGTTTTCCTGTCCTTGGTCCCAGCTGTGGCTCCACACTTGTTAATCTCTCTGCTCCCATTCACAATCCCCCACAATCTGGGGGCGGGGGTGGGGGCTGATCCAACTTGAAAAAGTTCAGTGCAGCAGATGAAATAGAGATCCAGAGGGTAAAGAGGAAAGGAGAGCTTTGCCTTTAGGCAGGATGTTATTTTAAATGCAGTGCCAGTGTTAGTATTTCATTTTACAGAAGTATCAAAGCTCTGAATTCTGTCTTAATCCAAGAGGAAGCATGGTCTGATGACCACAAGGTCAAGGCCCACCAGTATTAGAAATACAGAGGATAGCCAAGACCTGCCAGAGTAAGGGATGTGAGAGAAAAGGCTCCAAGGATGACTCCTTGTCTTATAACTGCTATAAATACCATTTATAAGCTGGGGAAAGGACAGTTTGACTATGATTCAGACTGTAGATTATCCATGACCTTGAGTTCTCCTTCCTCTGCATTTAGAGACATTCTTTATGAAGCTTCTGAAGTTCAGGCCCTAATCTCTTCCCGCCTCCACCTTCTCCAAACTATTGCAAAAGCCTCCTAATTAGTATCCCTGCTTCTTCTCTCCCTTTACCAGATAACTGCACAGCTACCACAGTGATTTTCCTACACCAGAGTTCTGACCATGGCACTCCACTATTCAATAAACTTGAGTTGCTCCCTATTATCTCTAGGATCAAATATAAAATCCTCTGTCTTTTAAAGCCTCTTGCAGTTTGGCTCCAATCTATTTTTCTAACTTTATTACAGATGACTCCTCTTCCTGCTCTCTACAGTCCAGCTCAAACTGTCCTCCCTCCACACAGACTCCATCTCTCCTCTGTGTGACTTTGAATTGGCCATCCTCCATGGCTGGATGCCTTTTTTCCTCACCACTTTTTGAGATCCTTTAAGATCTTTCCTTCAAGAAACAGATCAAGTGCCAACTTATGTACTTACCCTTACCCTTATTCATTTCCCTACAGATACTACCTACCCATCTTGTATTTATTTTGTATGTCTTATACACATCTTCACCAGCAAAATTTAAATTCATTGAGAATTACTTTTATCTTTGTATCTCTGTTACCTAGCAAAGTCCTTGTCACACAATTAGGGATTAATAAATGCTTCTTGATTCATTAATATACCTATCTTCAGTCATAATAACAATGTCCATGCTATCTTGAACACTTTGCAACATTCTGTACATACATTATCTTATTTGATCTTTGCTATTATTAACTTAATTTTGCTAATTAGAAAATTGA
The DNA here is from genome assembly GCF_037893015.1 of Macrotis lagotis. Taxonomy (NCBI): domain Eukaryota; kingdom Metazoa; phylum Chordata; class Mammalia; order Peramelemorphia; family Peramelidae; genus Macrotis; species Macrotis lagotis. The sequence goes on from NC_133666.1 coordinate 221,536,731, forward strand.
GACTGTGATACTTGCCCAGTCATACAACTAATAGCTGTTTGAGACAAGATTCAAGCTCACATTTTCCTAATATTTGATAGTATGACTTAGTTGTGTATACATTAATGACAAATATGCATTTACACAAATATGATGATGCTTGTTCTTTATTCTGGAAGAAGACCATAACATCAGGGAGAGGACTCTATGACAAGCAAGTGAATTGACTTGAGTGAGGGGATTCTGTGCTAAGTCACCAGCCTCATTGTTTTCCTCTGGAATCCTTTGGTTCTAATGGTCATATCCAAATCAGGACTGGAGATGGCCCTGGATGTGAGGGTTAAGTGATTTGCCCAAGGTCACACAGCTAGTAAGTGTCAAGTGTCTAAGGTTAGATTTGAACTCAGGTCCTCCTGACTCAAGGACTGGTACTCTATCCACTGCACCACCTAGCTTCTTTATGCTCTAAATAAGAAATATATTTATATGAATATATGTATCATATGAATGTTTCCATATGCATATATACATGATTCTGGTAAAAGTGGAGCATTAGAACACTTTTATTTCCATTTTCTGTTCCAGAAGAATTATATAGCTATGGCCCCTTCCCCCTTATAATATGGTGATGGATCATGGAACTTGAAGTTAGCAGATAGTGATACTATATACTACAGGTAGAACATTTCTCTTACAGTAAAAATATTTATTCTTAACTTTATTCTCAGTCTCATAGCATGTTCCTGTATAACAAATCATTAGCATACCAAACAATAAGCCAACAAAAGCTTAATAAATGCTATGTCAAAGGCAATGTGTTGAGCCTATACATTATTCAAGGTACTATGAAATGAGAAGTCACTTAAACTTTTCAGCTCTCAGTACTTCCAAATTTTAAGAGTGGGTTGATTTGAGATGGTTGAGATAAGGACCTTGAGACCCATAAATATAGAGTAGCATGCAAGTTTGTAAGATGATTAGCATTCTAATGCATTTTGGTATAACTGAGTCCTCAGTGAAATTCTTCAACCCTTCCTTCCCCCCTAGTAGCTTTTCACAGGAGTTTTTAACTTTCTTGTGTTATATGAACACATAAGCTCTCTGAAGCTTATGTACTTCATCTCAGAATAATTAATTTAAATGCATAAAATAAACTTCATAAGAAATACAATAAATGGATAAAATAAAATTGAAAGGAAACTGATGACAAATTTCAATAGAAATACAGTTATCAAATATTACAAAGAAAAGTTAATAGATCCCATATTAAGCACTCTTGTGTTTCTCTACCCCTGATGTAACATATACCACATATCACATTGTATTTTCATTAATTTTTATCTCCAGACAACTCATTTATTCTTAACTTCAGTTTTCATTGCATGGAGATAGTGATGTTTACAATGTCTACTTGGAGATCATGAAATTATGAATATAGACTGGCTTCAGAGTCGGGAAGATGTTGATTCACATATCTCTTCTGAAATATACTGCCTATATGACCCTGGGCAAGTCATTTTGAACTTGGACTCAGGAAATTTTCTAAGACTCTAAATTGAAGAATGATTATAGATTTCAGTTGACAGAGGGAATTTCTTCACAGGTAAACATCTACACTAATGAAAATGCAATTCTAGACCAAATCCAAATTCTACCCCCCCTCCAAACCCCTACATTATTAGAGTTACTTTGAGGATTAACTAAGATGTAGATTATATATGTAAACGTGTACATTTATCTATATTTTTCTATTTATATTCATTGACACACATATATAGATAAGCACTTTGTATATTGTGAAACATTACATAAAATTTGCTATGATGACAGTGATGGTATTGGTCCTGAAGCTGATTGATGACATTTATAGTTAACCCTCAAGTATCCTTCTGAGTCTTTAAGTTCTTGCCAAAGTGGATTTTGACAGTTATATTAATGCAAATTTCTGTTTTGACTTTCTCATTCCTTCTATTCACTTAATCCTGCATAGGTTTAGAAGACATCATGATACCTATCTTTAAGAAAAGTATTTGAAAAGAAATTTTCTAGGGTAAATGACATTAAGGGAAAGACGTATTAAGATCTACCACCACTGCCATTAAGATAATCTATTAAGATGAAAAATAATCTGTACCAAAATCTTATTATATATCTATGTCAGTATTTGCAAAAATAAATGTTTTCCATCCATTACTTTAATCTATCTCTTATTTATATATTTAATATATCAATAGAAAATTTTGAAATTATATATATATATATTTATATACATACATATATATGGAGAGAGAGAGAGAGAGAGAGAGAGAGAGAGAGAGAGAGAGAGAGAGAGAGAGAAGGAACATTTTTCCATCCATTATTTTTTTAAATTTAATTTTAGATTTTTAAAACCCAAGGTCTTGCTTTTTAACCCTAGTTGGAAGTGCATCTGGCACTCACAGGCACACTCCCATTCTGATGGCACCGGCACCTGACAACCCCTTCCTAGTCAGTCTTCACCAAGAAGCTCACCATATCAGTATGAAAATCCATTGTCACAGTGTTAGACAGCCTAGACACTGTTTATCTCAGAACTCTTAGGATGAAGAGATTCTCTAGTCCAAGTCAATTCTATAATTTCTACAGCTGTTGCTATTTAATTTTATTTGAATCATGCCCAACTATTAATGATGCCATTTTTGAAGTTTATTTGGCAAAGATACTGGTATATTTTGCCTTTTCCTTACCAAGATAATTTTACAGTTGAGGAAACTGAGGCAAATAAGGTTAAATGACTTGTCTGGGATCATATAGCTTGTAAGTGTTGGAGGTCAGATTAGAACTCAGGAGGATGATTTTTTTCTGACTCCAAGCCTGGCATGATATCTACTACAATATTTAACTGCTCTAAAATTTCTACTTTAGATACTTACTATATTTCTGCTATCTATTGAATAGGTGCATTTGATGCTCAATAGGCAGGAAAGAGGTATAGTGAAAGGAGAGACTTTATCATTCATGAATATTTCAGCAAGTGAAGCATAAATTTAGAACTGGAAAAGAAGAAAGAACTTGAGGAAATTGAGGTGCTTTATATATACATGCATACATATATCTACATATATATTATTGGTATCACACTTTTGGAATTGTTTATGGATTAATTAGAATAGGCAAAGTAGCAGAATTTATAAATGGATGAATGGTTGAATTAAAGAAATGGATGGAAAACATTTGTTTTTGCAAATACTGACAGAGATGAAGAATTATTGACACACACAAACACATACACACATAGACACACAAACACACAAGACACACACACACACACACACACACACATATATATATATATATATATATATATATATATATATATATATATATATGTATATATATATTTAATTCCAGGAAGCTGCCAGGTTTGTCTAATATGATATTGTTATTCAAACTCCTTTGGAATATTCAAGACATCTTTACTTGTCCAAATTCTACCTATTCTTCATGGTCCAGACTAAATGTGCCTTCATTTAAGAAGCATTCCCTGACTCCTCTGCTTAGACTTTATCTCATCTCTTTTTGAACTACTGGAGCATTTTTTTGTATCAGTCACCTTTGGAATTGTTTATAAATTAATTAGAATAGGCAAAGTGGCAGAATTTATAATGAAATGACTTCAGATAAAAGCAAGTCCTGGGTTCAAATCCTGTCTCTGACACCAATTAGTTGGGTTATAAAATGTAAAGAAGAGATTCTGTTATGCAATGCATGAGAGTTTGTTGATTCCCATGAAATTACAGGTCCAGGCACTTTCCTGGATTATAGATATTTGTTCATGTGCCCTCTTCCCCTTTAAAATATGACCTTAGCCATATGTTCATAAAAGAACTAAAGTTCATGAAAGCTTTATCATATTCTTCAGTTCTAGCATGGTGTCTCTTATTTAAAACATTCAATAAGTAAATAAAATCTGCCACTTTGCCTCTTCTAGTTAACTGAGATGAATTACAAAAATGAAAGATACTTCAGGAGTTCAGGACGAGAAGTGATCATTTCTCACTGGATGGGTCAGGAAGCACTTTTTAGATTAAGGGACATTTAATCTGAATCATGAAGAATGGGTAGAGTTTTGACAAATCAGGATGACTTAATACATACTCCATAAAATGTGATGGAACAGTAGAGTCCTGGACTTGGGGTCAAAAAGATTCATCTTTCTGAGTTCAAATCTTAGACACTTACTAGCTGTGTGACACTGGTAAAATCACTTAATGTGGTTTGTCCTAGTTTCCATAACTATAAAAGATGAAATGACAAACTACTCTTTGCCAAGAAAACTTCAAATGGCATTGCACATAACTGAAAAATGACGGAAAGTAGACAAATGAATTCTTATTTGAATGTAAGTATGAAAATTCATTGCAAAGTCACATACAAATTATATTTGAAATTTTAAAAACTTGATATTTTCTATATAAATCAATCATTAAACATATATTAAGTACCTAATATGTACCAACAACTGATCTAAAAAAGATAATGGTCCCTAGTCTCAAGAAGTTCACAGTTGAATGGAGAAACATTATGTAAAACCTATGTACAATCAAGCTATGTGCACCTTGTTTCATTTTTATTCATTATTCATAATAATAATGGGAATAATCAATTTCATAAATATAATAGGGCTTAACTTTAATGAACTTTCATAAAGACAGGATCAAAAGAGAGAGAAACAAAAGCTATAAAACCTCCTTTATAGTTGTTTTCCCATGCTATCACTGGCATATTCTTTTTTTTTGCAAGGCAATGGGGTTAAGTGGCTTGCCCAAGGCCACACAGCTAGGTAATTATTGTATCTGAGATCAGATTTGAACTCAGGTACTCCTGACTCCAGGGCCAGCACTCTATCCAATGTGCCACCTAGTTGCCCCTATCACTGGCATATTCTAAATCTTGGAGCCATCAAATAGGTGAATCCTTTAGGAATAGTGTATAAAGTGAGATTGATAGACTTGTAGATATTGGCAATGTACATTTATAGCTATTGACAAAGCTTAACTCTCTTCAAGACTATTTCAACTAATATTGGCATTCTCTTTTATCCATTGACACTCAACATGATGTACTATAGAGGACTTTAATACTTTCAATGTTTGACAAGGCTTTACAGTCATTAATGTTTAATCATGTACAATTCAGTTTAATAGCACCATGCTCTCTTTTCTGCATTTTGCTTGTTTATATATGTAAAGTGAATCAACAGTGTCTTCTGGGTTGATTCCCAGTACGTTAATAATTGGTCCCATTTGGTGATTGTTATTTGATGAATACATATAAACAACAATGAGGAACTACTTAATCATAATATGCCTATTCTGAAATCAATTTTCCCTCTGCATTTATGATTAATAATTAGTACCAGCTAAAGCATGGGGAAACTGTAGACATATAAAAAAGTAAACAGGATATCATTTTGTCTTTTATATTTTACACTTTCAAAAATATTCAGGATTTCCCAAAAGTCTCAATGCAGTTTTGATTTTAATAACATTAAAAAGCTTTTATCAAATAGTTTTTAAATGCTTAAAAAAACTTATTTTAAACTTATAAAGTTTAAAACTGCTCCAAGACTTTTGGGACATCCTCCTTTCTTGCAACATACTGTGACACTCAGGATAAAAATGAGAAATGCACATTTTTTTCCCCATAGGATCTTTTTGGTGCCACATACAGTTTTAGCTTTTGAGATGGTAAAAATTCTATAGCACCCATCCTCAAGACAAGGACAAATCACTCCCTGGAATGGTTGCCCCCAGGAAAGAGAATGAGAGGCCTCGCACCATAGCTCTGCACATGCCCTGGAATGAATGAATACCATTGTATCATCAATGGGGGCATCAGTGAGAGACAAAATACTCTCGGCCAAGAGTGGGGAAGTAATGACACAAAGGGTCCAATTCATGCAAAGCATAGTGGGTAGAGGATTCATTTGTCGACTTTCAACAGACTGCTGGCATTTCCATTTACTTTTTGTTTACATTTAGATTTTTTTTTTACAGAAACACTGAAGTGATTTTTGCAGGATCTCTTTATATATATTGAAAAACTGAATATGTAAATAATAGCACAATTTGATATTTTGGAAGATTTATTGCTTCTCTACAAATATAAAAAATTGGAATCAGAAGAAACTATAAAACAATTCAAAACTATTCAAATACAAACAAAAAAAATGTCATTTCCTTGTTATAGTTTTGCAAATGAAAAATACAGCCCTGTTATTCCCTTTCATGCATCTGGCTTAAAGTGTGAAGAAACAAGCAGCAGCAGCACTGACAGATATTCAGTTATACTTTATTGCCCTTGGATTCTCAAATATTGTCAGAAATATTATATACCATTCACTTGTCTTTTTTGTAAGAAAAAAACCATCACATATTTCTGAAAAATATATAAATCCATTCTTCTGTATGTTCCATATTATATTTCAAATGTATCTTTATCTCACATTGATGAAGATTTTATTCTTAGTGATAAGGACAGCAAGATAATGGGGAAAGATAAACCATTAGGCTCCCTCCTCTGCAGGAATTTGGGTCCATTATAGTTGGGGAAAATGTACAAGTGATGCATCTATATGGAGCCAATGGAACATGTGGACAAAAGAAAGGCATCGTCAATCTTTCACCATTTATTGTGTATGCTGGAAGTTTCCACATTATTATTTAGTATAGTCCCTGGGCCAGAAAATGCTTCAGAAAATACTTTTAGCATCCAGTGGAATTATATGTCCCTTGAAAACTCAGAGTTGACCTACCAGAGAGATAGATGCTAAAGAACCTGGGGTATCTTGAAATATGTGCTTATGGATGCAAGTTTATTATTCCATGTATTTGTTATTTCATCTACTGAGCCTCAGTTTATACATCTATAAAATTATAAATATATATAGTAATATTTCCCAATATATAGATGTACCTTAATTTATGAGCTCAAAATTTGAAAAAAATGTATTACATATAGTTATTGAACTCAAGTTTATTCCTCATGGAATTCAAGAAACTTCTGCTCATAGCTTTCAGGCATCTTTTGAGTAAGTCTGCTACGAGGTACATTTCATGAATCTGAACCACCAGTTGTGTCCTTTGAAATCAGTAACTTCTTGTTCATCAGCAATTCTTCTGGTCTCTGCTAAACCATCTTTGTGGACAAAGGGATTCCACTTGCCCTTTGCTCTTCAATCCCTTCTCTAACTCAGGCCACTTGCCTCTCATGGACTTCTTCTGCCTTAGCATTTTCAGTAGGTTTCTTCTTCCTGTAGCCAGTCTCAGAATTGTTCTCTCAGCTGGAGAGCCAAACCTAGAATCAGCAGCACAATTTCCATCCACTTTTGCAAACTGGATCACTTTGAACATGAATTCAGCACTGTACAGAAATATTTTCTGATGCATTTCTGGGACAAATATGGCAAAACATAACCTAATATACTGGAAACAAATGGGAAGCAGTGAACACAAAGACAACAAATGGGAAAAAAGCAAGTAAAAAAACTACAACCAATGTATTAGACACTTCCAGTTTTTAGACCCCAAATTTTTAGAAAAAGGGTGTGTGTTATACATGGATAAATATGATGGATATGTACATATCTAATATCTCTTCATCATAATTATTTAATAAACATTAAATTCATAATGCTTAAAAATCACTCTGCAAGAATCAGAAATAACAAATATGAATAGTATAAATAAAAAATAGTTTCTGGTGTTGTAAAACTTCAAGTTTAGTAGATGGAATAAAGGCCACAAATGTAGAGAGATTAACCACAATATTACATAACTATATAAGTGTGTTATTCTCAAATGAATCTATGAGCTCATTGATTTGTATATTCCTTCCAATGATGCAAGTTATACTGTATCTCCTCCCATAAACTGATCACCTATGTACTAGAGGCCAAATGGGGACTTTTCCTTCTGCCTCAAAGTGACATTTTTTCCCCTGCTGCTGATCAAATTCTAGCCTTTGTTAAGAAAAGGAGTCAATTTTTTTCTGACTACATGTCTTGCTAGCACATCTCCTGAGAAAAGTGACAAGGGATTGAACCTTCTTTCATCCGTCTCAAAGAATTGACTTCCATCTGTGCTAGCACAAGGCAACTTTCACCTCTTGTTTTCAGTCTTAATCTCTAAAACAAGATGTAGAGAACCTTTGATGCAAAGAGGAGCAACTTTCCTTTTGACCTCAAAGCTTCCATCTCCAACTGCATCTGTCTTTTGAGGGAAAAGGAAGAGTAAAGTCAGTGGGGAAATGATCTTCCTTCTTCTTTCTGATTTCCATCCCCAGCTACACCATGTCTTCCCCAATCTCCAGACTTTGGGGAGAAGAATAAAATTAAAGGAAGGTCTCATCTGACTTTCTGACCATGTATCTTCAATCTCATACTGTACATGTTATCAACTTGATCTCCAGCTTCCTTTGGGAAGAAGAGTGACACCTTTAACTCGATGATGAACATTCTTATTTCTGGTCATACTCTTTACATATCATGAATTCTGAACCTCTGTAGGTCATCATCTTCCATTATGTATCTACCTCCAGATGATTCCTAAGTCCCATCCCTCCTTACCTGGTTATTCTAAAGTTCCAACAACAATAACAAAAAAACCCCCACTCATCCCTTTCATTGTGCCTCTTGAATGCCTGCTCCATATGCATCAAACTTCCCTTCTTCAGAAATATTTTCTTCTTTCACTCTTCACATCAGCTAAATCTTACTGATATCTGTCTCTTCCTAGGTGACATAGCCTTTCTAGCCACATTTCCAGCTGAACCTTCAGTCATTTCCCTTGGCTTATAGTCTGAATTTAGGGAAGAGAGAAATTAATTATTTCCTTGCTCCTTATTGCCACTTCCAGATTCTTTCCCTATATCTATCACTCAGTAACCTTTCCTCATATGAAGTTCATGCTTTTTATATTTACTACTCAATCAAAATTCTGGTAGTTATTATATACAGAATTCCCACATCTTCCCAGTTCATTTCCTATCCTTCATCAAAACTTATGCCCTTTTATAAGAGAAATTTCACTTTCATATTGTTTCTCTCTCATACACTCTAATAACTCAGTTTCTTCCCCTTCTCAATTCCCATTGCCTATTCCTCTATCCTATCTCAGTCATACCAAATATGTTTTTGATCTTGCCATTACTCACAAATGTTCCATCACCATATTTTAAAATCCTAATATCCTTTTCCTTAATTTCTTGGCTTTTCAGCACTCCCTCTCTCTTTTATCTTATTCTTTGTCTACACCATGACCTTTAATCCATTGGCTCCTAAGTTCTCTCCCAGACTATCTCAATTGAATTAGTCACTCACTCCTTTCCCCATCTTGACTCTGTGGTGGACCAATTCAGGACTTTGCACTGTCCTATTCTCCTTATTTAACTAACTAGTCTTCTAAGTCTCAGCCTTCGATTACTCCGACCATTCTAGCCTTTGCTGCTATACACATGCTCCTGAATGAAAATAGAGAAAATAATTTATCCATTTGACTGACTTGTCTATGAACTGATGTTATACAACCTTAAGTACTGGACTGTCACTGAAAATTCTACTATATGTACTTTATCAATTAATTATTCACCACTCCACAGTGTCTCTTCCAAATCTTTTTCTTCTCTCCTCAGCTCTCACTGGTTTCCTGTCCTCTCTCTCTCTCTCATATACTCTGTTTGCTTCAATTCTCCTCCTACATTTAGCCATGAAAGTTGTATTACTAAAGTTGTACTAAGTTGTATTACTAAAATACTTGTGTGACTGTGTCACCACCTCCAATCATCAAACATTGGAGGCTTCCAATTCCAATTCCCAGGATCAAGTATAAAACCCTCTATTTTGTGTTCAAAGTCCTTAATTGCCTACCTTTCAAAATTTATGTCTTACTCTCTTATCACAAACTCATAATCCAAAAACACTTGACCTGTTGCTATTTCAAAAACAAAATACTTCATCTTGCATCTCCAGGAATTTTATTTGACTGCAGTGTCATTCATAGAATACTTTTGCACTTCATATCCACCTACTGGTTTTATTAATGTTCAACCTAAACTCCCATCTTCTACAGAAAGTCTTTCCCAATACTTCTCAATTCTAGTGATATTCCTTCTTTATTGTTTCGTATTTACCCTGTATGTAGCTTGCTGTACATATATGTTTTCTTTTTTTCTTTTTCATTAGGATATGAACTCAATGAGGGCTTTCCTCAGTCATTTTTCAGTAGTCTCATACTCTTTGTGATCCTATTTAAGGTTTTCCTTTTTTTCTTAATAGTTTCTTTCCCCAATAGCATGTAGAGATAATTTTCAATATTCTTCTTTTTTGTAGAATTTTGAGTTCCAAGTTTTTCTCCCTTCCTCTAAGATAGCAAGCAATATGATATATATATATATATATATATATATATATATATATATATTAAACATGGACAAGCATGGATTTCCATATTAGTCATCTTATGAAAGGAGAATCAGAACAAACGGGAAAAATATGAGAAAGAAAAAAACAGGAAACTTTTTAAAAAGGTGAAAATAGTATGTTTTGATTTGCATTCAGACTCTATAGTTCTTTCTTTGGATGTAGATGGCATTTTCAATCATAAGTCTTTTAGTACTGTATTTAATCATTATAACACTGAGAAGAGTTAAATCTATTATAATTGATCATCACACAATATTGCAGTTTCTGTGTACAATGTTCTCCTGGTTCTGCTCACTTCACTCAGTATCATCAGTAAGTCTTTCCAGGTTTGTTTGGGAATTTCTTGGCAAAGATACTTGAGTAGCTTGCCATTTCCTTCTCCAGTTCATTTGACAGTTAAGCCACCTGAGGAAAATAGGATCTAATGAATTGCCCAGAGTCATATATCTAGTAATTGTTTGAGGCTGGATTTGAACACAAGAAAGGTGAAACTTCCTGATTTCAGGCTCAGTAATCCTTGACAATAAAAAAATGTCTTTTTGTATCCCAGAAGACAACTTCAATTTCTGTTCTTGGAAGTTTTTTATTGTAATATTTTGCAGGTCATTCATATTCATTGAACTTTTTCCTTTGCCCTCTCTGTGTTATTAACTTCCAGTTCTTTCGAGATTATTATGTTCCATGACTTTTGTAAAACAGTATTAGTAGAACAGGAGTATTATATTAAAATATAGGCCTTTGTTTCCAGAAGTTTGAATCTTTGTAATTTCCTGAAAGTGTTGTCTATTTGTAAGATTTAGAGCTAGAAGGGATTTAAAAAAATCATCTTTTAAGGCCCTCATTTTATCAATGAGAAATAGCATAGCAATGCATACAGCAGAGTCTAACATAACTAATATAACAGAATGATAGGAGATAAGATTTTTTGTAATATAATGTGATAGAATATAATTAATATAATATTATATAACATGATATAATATAACAATATAATTATAATAAAGGAAAAATGAAATACTTTACCCACATAGCAGAAATTTAGATTTTAACCTAGGTCTTAGAGCACTCAATCCAAGGTTCTTTTCAATACATCATGCTAGCTCTCTCATATCTTCTAAACTTTCTTAATCAAGCAAATGACCTTATTTTGTTGGATAGAATGTCCTCTGCTTTACTTTTTAAAATCTTGTGCAGTTTTACAAACTTATCTCATTATCCTTGTGTGAAGGCAATGTCTTCATTGTATCTTGAATCTGGCAAGATAAGTATTTGCTCTATATTGGCCAAGGCATTCTTTGATAAGGTACAAATGCAAGCTTAATGGAGGGAAGTCATCAGGTCAATGTTTCTAGCTCTAGGTGGCCTTGCAAAAGGTCATTCCTGAAAGTCAGATTTTTGTTTGACTGTTCCTAATTTTTTCAAAGAGTAATTTTCCCAAATATAGTACAATATGCTCATTATAGACATACACAGAGGGCAATTTTTGGCCTTTGATGTAACTTAGAACACCCACTGATATCAATGAAAACATTTAGCATGATGAAAAAAGCCCATAGCCTTCCATGAAATATAGTGAACCATAAAAAATTTTATTGCATACACTTAAAAAAGAAAATAGGGTTAAGCTTAAAAGTTTGGCATGATAAAACATAAGGACACTAGCTTGCTGTTCAGGGGAGAAGCTTAGAGATCAGGGAAACCTTTGTAAAACAGGAAGAATAAAAATTAAAGCATGTATAGAAATTCAATAGGTAAAAAGACAATGAGAAGACAGATATTCCATGAGGCCAGAAGAATGATGGGAATATTTAAGAGTAGGAACTTGAACCCAGGATAGGAAAACATTTGATTACTCCTGCCTCTTCCTAGGGTTTTCTATTAAAGGGACTGCACTGATCAGATTACCTCTAGGTGTATTGTCTAGTATTTATGTTTTTATCATGAATTATTTTCCTCATTAATTTGGATAAACTAAATTCTTCTCTAAATTGCTTATAAATATAATTCCATTTCAATGAGATTGATAGAATATAAAATTTTATCAGGGTTTTAATTTCACCTTGCTATAATGAAATCCTGTTTCTATAGAATATGAGGGGGGACATGTATATTTTCTTGGTTTTCTTTTTATTTGTTAAAACTAAAGTTAGTTCTTCAATGTGTTGCAAACAAAAAAAATTGAAGGGAGTTGGTATCAAGAAACAAATCAGTGGCTCAATTGAAGTTAAGTACACTTATAATTTGGAATATAATATACAATAGTTGAATGAAATTTAACTCTGTCTCTCCAACCCAAATGCTCTTTATTACAGGCTTAGATGTGGCTATCTGGGTTTCAATCCACAGACAAATTGCTATAGTTCAGAGACATTTCAATCAGTACACATCATGAGAAACTGAAGACCAGGGCAGGACAAAAACTGGGAGCAAGCAGGGTGGACAGACAGAATGAATAATTAGAGATCCAAGCTAGAACTTTTGAATAATGAGGCCAGCAACATCATACAAAATTCAAAGTTAGGTAAAGGCTACAGGGGAAGGCAAGTTCTGGATGTCCAGATGGAGGCTTGCAGAGAGATAAGGTTCAGTGCTCCACAAGGAGAAAACAAATAGATGATCAATGTATTTGGGTTAAAGACCAAGACCCATAGTTCAAAAACAGACAGAGAAAATTAATTATCAATGAAGTATGACAATTAGAGTAAGACTCAGGGTTCATTTTTTAAAAATTTTTGTAAGGCAGTGGGGTTAAGTGACTTGCCCAAGGTCACACAGCTAAGTAATTATTAAGTATCTGAGGCTGGATTTGAACTCATGTGCTCTTGACTCCGGGGCCAGTGCTCTATCCACTGCAACACCTAGCTGCCCTGTCAGGGTTCATTTTTAAAGCTGAAGGCTTGAAAAGTCTAATGGAGGTTCAGACAGAGAGGAAATCCTGAAAGAAGATCTGGAAGAGGAAGATAGGTTCATACAACTGTTCGACTAGATCCTGACTATTTATCTAAATTTGGTGTCAGGCTTCCCTCTGTCCTGCTTTTAAAAAACTTCCCTAGAAAGGGTTCCATCCTTACTTTTCCAGAGTAATAGAAAATATACATTCCTTTTATGCTGATGTATGACTTGGTAAAAGCAGACAATTGTTTTTTAATACCCCCTTTCTAATTGTGAAATGAGTTAGAGTTCTGGCTTTACTTGAAATGTTGCAAATTTGCTACCAGGGCATTGCTATCTGAATTCCATTACTTATAAGATCTTAGGATCATAGATTTGGATCTGAGAAGGACTTGAGTACAATTTGAGTCCAATTCCCTTTCTATACAAATGAAGAAATCAGGGATTCAGAGCTAGTAAATGTCCGAGGTAAGCGTTTAATCCAAGTCTTTTTAAATTTCTATTTTTAGCATGCCATATGCCCTTTTCTAACATTTTAACTTGGTGGTTAAAAATGTCCTTAATGCATTAGAAAAGCATTTTAATTTTCTCCTACAAAAAATCAGTTTTTAAGTCAAGTTGAACAATTCCAATATGAAAGAAATATAGAAGTTAAGTGAACTGACTTAAAATTCAACAATCAACAAATCACATGGAAGTTAGTGTTGGAAAAGTTTTCAGAAAGTTAGTCCAGTCTTTTCATTCTATGGATGAAACTGAGACCCAGAAATGTCCTACCACTTGCAAAACTGTCAACCACTTTCATTACTCTTTATAAGTCATCTTGAGTGATAAATAATCAAGGTATTTGGGAGAATATTTGAAAGAATAAGGAAAAAAACCCAAATGAATCCTTTCTAATGAAAGACTTTCAACACTGGACCAGAGGTGTGACTGAAATAATACTTGTTTTTCCAGTACAAGTTACATTAAAAAATCACAGTTGTTTTAAGATGAGAAAATTTCAAACCTTTTCTTTTCAGTCATATCATAGTCTTGCAGTCCTAAATTATCTGTCTCCTGGATTCCTACCAAGGGGTATAGAATTCTATAAAAGTAGGTGTCAATAAATACTTATTAAAAGGATTCAGTGTGGTTGCATCTTTCTGGTCTCTGGTAGTCAAATGACTGGAAATTCTCCATTGAATTGAATGAAATTCTTCAAGAATGCCATTCTTCATTTATAGGATGTCCCTGAATTTTCTCAGTGAACCAGGCTCCTGAATATGTGATTTTCTTACCTTGGGAATCACATAGCCTTTATCATTTCCTACTTTCCATATTACCAAATTGCATATGAGGGAATTCTTTTTATTCAGCCAAAGTGGGATTGTTTTGTAGTAGGAAAGTTCAAATAAATGTTGCCTCTGGATAGAGACAGTAGCTCAAGATAAGATCGGTCAATATTGCTTGACTAGATCCAGAATATATCTGGATGAGTAAGAATCAAGGTCTCTACTTTTTGCAACAATTTCCAGTGGCATATACATATTCCTTAATTAGATCAATGATTAAAAAAGCTAAATCTAGAAGACAATGTAATCTAAATTTCACAATGATCAGTTCTTTAATTACTGAATACTCTACCCCAGGCTTTTTCGAATCTATAGAATGAATCTATTTTTTACCAGAATTTCCATATCTAAATAGCATTGGTGAAGTGGTGGTTTGTGACATTTTCATTGTGTTTTGGTAATTTCTTAAACTTGGTGGATAGAAATCATTTTTTGGAGCACAAAGCAAATCTAGAAAAAAAAATTCTTAATTTCTGAGGTATGTTGCAAAGGGGACCATCTGAGACCAAAATAAGGTCACAGAATCATGCCTTCTAGTTATCTATACAGCTGGTACAGGCTATAATAGGACTAAGACCTTTTCATCCAAATCAGGATATTTGGTCACCTCTTTTAGAAATCTTCAAATCCAAAGGAATGCCTTACCTTCCTCCTACCCTTTAGTTTTACCTACAGCACCTTTACAGTGCCATATGCTAAGCTGTTTTTTACCAGAGACATGCTAAAATTTTCACAAAAGTGTTCTTATGACCCCTCAGTGAATTAGTATCAGAGTATTTTGAAAATCATATCAAAATTTACTAC
This sequence comes from Macrotis lagotis, assembly GCF_037893015.1. Lineage (NCBI taxonomy): Eukaryota > Metazoa > Chordata > Mammalia > Peramelemorphia > Peramelidae > Macrotis > Macrotis lagotis. Next base: position 221,552,202 of record NC_133666.1, read on the forward strand.
TAATAATATGTAACTGCACAGGTATAGAAATACCATACATAAGTATAATACTCAAATTGATCTATTTCTTCTCTAAATTCTTTTCTAATTGTTTTCCATATCACATAATAAATACCTTACTGGGTCATAGATCATAGATGTTAGTGCCCAGAAGAATGCTAGAGATCATTTAGATCCAAGCCTTTCCTGTTCTATTCTTCAATATCTGCTTGATACTCCATCTCTTTTGAACAAATTTCCTATATGTATCTTCTGGGGGGGGTGTATAAAAATGCCTGAGTTTTATTATCTTAGACATAACAATATCTAGCAGTATTGAATTTTGAGATTAACTCATTTTCGTGAGCATTTATGTAATGGAATATTTGTTTTTGGTTCTCTGATTAGCTGCTCCAATAACCACTGTAAAGATGAGATCTTTGTATAAAGCTCAGTCCTTCAGACGTGCACAATACAAACCTTCTCTTGAGCATCCAACCCATGTTCAGAGAGTTACAGAAACTCATACAATAGGTTTAGGGATCAGAAATTCCTAGCACTTCTTTAATCTTCCATTCTTTCTGAGATTGAAATTGTTTCCAAAAATCAAATATCAATTAATCTATTATATGGTTTTCCTCATACAATTTCCTAGACCTGGAAAATTTGGCTTCTCTCTCTACTTTTCTATAGCTCAGACTCTGTTCTCCCCATTGAATTTCTAGCTAAATTTTATTAAGCATTATCCGGGAAAAGTCCTCTGCTCCTTGCAGTCACAGCCCTTTACCCTCTGATGTGCCATCCAAAACTTCATCTGAATTTATTTTAGGCAATCAATCTGTATTTATTCTGCTTGTTATTTTTTTGTCTCCCATCTCTTTACTAGTCAATAAGTTTAAAGAATGCAGAACCATTTTTTAAAAATCTAAACTTCCTATTTCACTCAATGACTATCTAACTGGAAGATATCTCTGATCTTATCAATATGGAGTGACTTCCAAAGAATGCAGATTTCAACTTATCCATAACTTTCTCTCCTGTCAATGATATAAGTTCTTCATAATGGGGTTATCAAATACGGTAGAAAACTTCCTTGAATTGTTGTGTTACTCAACACAATTTAATTCAATTCAAAAATATTTATTAAGAGCCAATTACTAAGGGGTGGCTAGGTGGCATAGTGGATAAAGCACCGGCCTTGGAGTCAGGAGTACCTGGGTTCAAATCCGGTCTTAGACACTTAATAATTACCTAGCTGTGTGGCCTTGGGCAAGTCACTTAACCCCATTTGCCTTGCAAAAAAAAAAACCTAAAAAAAGAACCAATTACTATGTAAGTCATTATACCTGGGATAAATATGCAAAGGCAAAAAGCAAACTAGCGACTGCCTTCAATGATTTTATATGATTTTATATTTATCTTGTTACATATGTAACAAATATGTTTTGAATTGATAGTTGAATCAAGTGCTATTGATGAAAATGGAAAAAAATTTCTAAAATAAAAATATCTTACTCACAATTGGCAATTAACATTTATATTCCATCTCCTCTCTCTCTCTCTCAGCATATATATATATATATATATATATATATTATATATAATATATATATAGACAATGTCTATTTAAATATACATATTTACATATACATGATCAAATTAATATACAATGTTTTGCATGGAATAAGAAATAATGTTTCTGAAATTGGTCCTTGATTCTACACTCTTGTAGTTTTCTAAAGGCTATACCATACTCACTAGTTAAAATATTCATATAATCTTTCTGAAGGTTCAAAAAGATTCTTTATAAAGACATGACTACTCTAGGAATTGAGTTCCTTGTTTACTGTTGATTTTCCTATCAATTCTTAAACTAATCTTAGTATTTTCAGTGCTTTTGTAATTGCATTTTGTAACTCAATGATAATGACTCACCTTTTCGGTGTGACATAATGTAATATAGGACCATGGAGTTGATTTAAGGCTGGAAGGAATTTCTGAATTTATCTGAACCAACTTAATCATTTTATAGATGAAGAAACTGCATCAAGACATGGAATGATTTGCCCAAGGTCACATAGACCCTAAAAGGGACAATCAACAATTTAAGCTATGTCTTCCAACATCAAATCTAGAACTATGCTGCTAAAACAAATCAAAATGAGCAGAATCATATTAAGCCTGGACACATGTGAAACAAGGATGCCCATTACAACCACTACTACTCAATATTGTATTAGAAATGTTAGCTTCAGTAATAAGAGAAGAAAAAGAAATTGAAGGAATTAGAATTGGTAATCTTTGCAGATGACATGATGATGACATGATGCAGATGACATGATGGTATACTTAGAAAATTCCAAAAAAATTATCTAAAAAAACTACTGAAATAATTATTAATTTTAGCAAAGTCACAGGATCTAAAATAAACCTTCACAAATCCTCAACATTTCTATATAGGACTAGCAAGATACAGCAGAAAAAAGCTAGAATGAGAAATCCTATTCAAAATAACTTCAGACATTATAAAATACCTAGGAGTATACCTGCCAAGGCAGACTCAAAAACTTTTTTGAAAACAATTACAAAACACTACTCACATAAATAAAATCAGATTTAAATGACTGGGAAAACATCAATTACTCATGGATTGGTTGAGCTAATATGATAAAAATGACAATTCTACCAATACTAAACTACTTGTTTAGTGCTTACCAACCAAAATTCCAAAAAATTACTTTAATGAGTTAGAAAAACTTGTAAGTAAATTTATATGGAGAAATAAAAAGTCAAGAATTTCCAGGGATTCAATCAAAAACAGTGCAAAAGAAGGTAGCTTAGCCTTACCAGATCTAAAATTACATTATACAGCATCAGTCATCAAAACTGTCTGGTATTGACTAAGAAATAGTTGTGGATCAGTGGAAAAGACTAGGTGCAATAACAGGAAATGACTATTATAATCTACTGTCTGATAAACCCAAAGTGTTCAGCTATTGGGATAAAACACTCTCTTTGATAAAAATTGCGGGGAAAATTGGAAGTTAATATGGAAGAAACTTAGATTAGACCAACACCTCACACCCTATACCAAGATAAGATTAAAATGGATGCAGGATTTAGACATAAAAAACAATATTATAAGCAAATTGAAAGATTAAGGAATAATTTACCTGTCAGATCTATGGAAAGGGAAGCAGTTTATGACCAAGGAAGAGATGGAGAACATCATTAAAAACAAACTAGATAATTTTGATTACATTAAATTAAAAAGCTTTTGCACAGACAAAACCACTGTAACCAAAATCAAAAGAAATGTAGTAAATTGGGAAACAATTTTTACTACTAGTATTTTTGACAAAGGACTCATTTCTAAAATATATAGAGAACTATGTCAAATTTTCAAAAGAACCCCAAGGAATTCCCCAATTGACAAATAGGTATAGAATATGCAAAGGCAATTTACAGCTGAGGAAATCAAAGTGATCGATAATCATATGAAAAATTGCTCTAAATCTTTACTTATTAGAGAAATGCAAATTAAAGCATCTCTGAGATACTACCTCACACCTCTCAGAGTAGCCAATATAACAAGAAAGGACAATGATCAGTGTTGGAAGGGATGTGGGAAATCTGGGACACTAATACATTGTTAGTGGAGCTGTGAACTCATCCAACCTTTCTGGAGAGCAATTTGGAATTATGCCCAGAGGTAACAAAAATGTGTATACCTTTTCATCCACTACTGGGTCTATACCCTGAAGAGATTATGAAAAAAGGGTCAAAGCATCACTTGTACAAAAATATTCTTAGCAGCCCTGTTTGTGGTGGCAAAGAATTGGAAATTAAGTGAATGTCCTTCAATTGGGGAATGGTTTAACAAACTGTCGTCTATGTATGTCATGGAACACTATTGTTCTATTAGAAACCAGGAAGGATGGGAATTCAGGGAAGCCTGGAAGGATTTGCATGAACTGATGCTGAGCAGTTGAGCAGAATCAGAAAAGCACTGTACATCCTAACAGTAACATGGGGGTGATGATCAGCCTTGAGTACAGCAACCAGGGACAATTGTGGGTTATCTGAAATGGAGAATACCATCTGTATCCAGAGAAAGAATTGTGGAGTTTGAACAAAGACCAAAGACTATTACCTTCAATTTAGAAAAATAAATCTGTTAATACCGGCGGGTTCACAGAGAACAGGGGTGTCCTCTACGTCCTAAATCTGCCCACTGTCCGGATATACCTGGTCCTGGCCATGGTGGACAAAGGCGACTCATGGGAATTTGTTGAAAGGAGATCTCCCATTTCTAGAGCTGTTCCTTGCTGTACCCCATGGATGGCAAGTGAGCTCCTGGACTTTGTTCCCTGATTTTTCCAAATGGTAAAACTGGTTCTGAGAAGAAACGGAGTTTTCTCAGTGTCACCTATTAGTTAACAAGCTTAATCAAGAATTATTTGTTAAGGGTTTACTATGTGTTAATGATTTCTTTCTCACCATATTCAACTGGGAAAAATGTATACCTTGGAAACAATGTAAAGACTAACAGAATGCCTCCTGTGGGGGTAGGGGGAGGGAAATAAGAATAGGGGAAAATTGTAAAACTCAAAACAAATAAAATCTTTCTAAAAAAACCTAAACTACTTGTTTAGGGATCTACCAATCAAAATTTTTTAAAAATAACTTTAATGAGTTAGAAAAATTGTAAGTAAATTCATATGGAGAAATAAAAAGTCAAGAATTTCCAGGGATTTATTGAAAAAAAGTGCATTAAAATAAAATCTTTCTTTTAAAATAAGACTGGCTATATACGCCCTAGTAAATGACACTGAGAGCTGATAAACTTAGCAGAGATACTTGAACAGAGATACTATTTTGTATACTAGTGGGAAGATGTGGATATGGGTAGCTAATCAAGTTTGCCCTATGGACATTTTTACATAGTAATGTTTGCACAAAGCAACTAATTTATAACCCATTTATCAAATTAAATGCATATGTACGCATATATATGCATATATAGATGCAAGGTAAATATCATAGAAACTTCAAATGAGAAGAAGAATTGTAAATGAGATAAGCAGAATTTTACAGAAAATATCCAAGAGAATTTCCAATAGTAAAATTGATAGAGTCAAGTTAGATATGGCAAACAGTGATCCATTTTCTTCTCCCTGACTTCATCTTGTAGAGTATGTGTCTGTATTAACACTATTCCACTATAGTAATAGGTTCTATGGGAGTGCCTTTCTGAAAAAAGATACAAATTTAGACCACAAACATGAGGAAGAAGAAGTTATTGCAAAGAGACAAATTTGGCTTCCTTAGTATCTCCAAGACTTGTTGGAATGAAACCCATGACTGGATCTTATCTCTGCTAGTTATACTTTATTCAAAAGCAAATGAGATAAAGGCAAAAGGGAGGAGGCAGCATTGTATTCATATTTTTACTCATGAGAAAATCTAGAAATTAAATAAAGGGGAAATGGAGGCCATTAGAGTTGTAAAAAATGGAATGTACTACACCCAAAATTTTAGGGTGGTGCCCCTTTTCAAGTCTTCAAAAGTTACATGATCATTTGTTGAATATATTGTTGTGTTAATTCTCCCAATTCCTGATGACCATTTCAACTTGAATATCCTATTTGTTTCTCAAATTAAATATGGCCAAAGCAGAAAAATTCCTTCCAAAAAAAAATAAAACAAAACAAACAAAAAATCTTCTCCCTCCTCCAACTGAGCTGTTTTTGCTGATATTGATATCATCTCCCCAGTGATTAAAGGGTTCTGAAATGTGTAATATATTTGATAATCATTTCCTAGATAAAAAATTAAATATCACTAAAAGAAGAAAAATTCTCCCTTCTATTCTGAGTTATTGTAATAGCATATCAGTTCATGCATGAGATGTCAGGTCATGGAACAAATGCAGAGTCATAGATGATCATTTCATAGCAGAATTTTTTATTTTCCCTTTAATGGAGAGATCCGTCTCCCTAGGCATATGTTTCCAATTGCCTGGCTGCTACATGTTCAGTCACCCTAATGCTCCTTGAATCACATGCCAAGATAGGAAAGAGTCAGTCGAATATCAATGGCAGAAGCAGTTTTCTGTGGCATAGGAATTCAAGGGGTGACTTTTCTCCTTTTGCTGAGGGGAACTGGGCCATGTTCCAAGAAAGCACTCATATCCTCAGTACAGTGGCTTGGTCTGAATGGGGCTTTGAAGGCTTTCACTTATCCTATCATTCCGGATTACATGTTTCCACTTGGAGTAAGGAAGAGAGAAGGAGAGAATAATAAGTACAGTGAACTGGCAGAAACTTTTGATGAGTCAATGCATTTCTATTTTTCACCTGAATGGTTTTTATTTTTCTATTTCTTCTTTTAATTGCTCTCTTTTTATTATCCTTTCTCTCATGGCAGTTTCTAAGAATCATTCCAGCGAGCCATTCTGCTTCAGAACAAGACTCTACTATTAAGCTCTCAAGTTGGGTATGGCAGGCAGCAGTCTATTTTCTTCCCCCTGCCTTCATCTTGTCTAATATGTGTCTGTATGAACACTGTTCTGCTGTAGTAATAGACTCTATAGAGGTGCCAAAAGAGAGGAAAATCATGAAAAAAGAAAAGCAGCCAGAAATGATTCCTTGTCAGAGCTTGGATTTGATGATTCATCAAACTCCGTGCATATCATTGGACCAGATGCCAAGATTAGTAGCAAGGACACAAGACTGAAAATCCAGAAAACTGACTCCCAGGTCCTGCTCTGCCAGGCATGTAATGCTCTCCATTAGGGAAATGAAAGACAATCACACCCATCCTCTTTTATTCACAGGAATATAAGACACTCTGTTATCCACTCCCTCTTCCTAACTTCTTAATACTTTGTCCTTTTTGAGGTATTTATCATATTTGGGATTCTTTTACATTATTTGTCTAAATATTAACTCCTTTGCTAAATCATAAACTCATTGAGGGCAAAACATATTTCCTGAGGTAAAATGGATTGAGCTATTATCTCACCTATGATGTACTTTGAGATTTTTGAAAAAAAATATACTTAAAGAAATTTAAAAAAACTTGATATTTTTAACCCAAAGATATGGAAGAGTAGCTGGATAATAAAAAGTCAATCACTCACTCTGCCAATTTAGAGAATAATCTGAAAGGCTAAGTGGCTTTCCCAAAGCTAGTGAGAAAAAAAAAGCCAATATTTGAAAACAGGACTTTCCAAATCCTAGTGTAGCAATCCATCTTTTATAAGAAAATGTGAGGGGAATTATGTAATTCTAAGAGAAATGAAAAGCATGATAATAATGATAATGATGATGATGATGATGATGATGATGATGATGTTTGTCCTTCATTATTGAAGACCATGACATCAGGGAGATTCCTTGACAAGCCCATAAATTGGATTTGAGGGAGGAGGTGCTATGCTCACTCACTTGTCTCACTTTCTCCTCCAAAACCATCTGGGTCCAGTGACCAAATATGAATCAGGACAACTAGAAATGACCCTGGATGCAAGACAATCAGGGTAAAGTGACTTGCCCAAGGTCACACAGCTGGTCTGAGACAAGTGTCTGAGGCTGGATTCGAGTTCCCATTCTCCTGATTCCAGGCTAGTGTGTGCCACCTAGCTGCTCCTAAAAACAAACAAACAAATAAACAAAAACACCTCAGCATCACAAATATCCAAAAATATTTACATTTTTTACTAGTAAGTTATTGTATGATCAAAAAGAAGGAATAATAAAGTGATTTTATTGAACAGATTGCTCTCATGATTCAGTAACTGATTTATGGGAAATCCCAAAGCAATTGATCCAAGTGAACTCAAAGGCTGTCTGATGCTATTCTTTTGACTCAGTAGCCTGGCATATAGTATACAAAATATTACACTGACTTTTTTTAAGTGAAATGCAAACAGTTGAAAAAATGGAAGGCTGTTTCATTATATACAACAGTAAGGGGGTATATATGTATATACATGCATTCCCACACATATACTCAGAGATGAGAGAAAGAGAGAGAGAGATGTCCTTTTGATTAGATTTCCAAGGTTCTTATCACCTTTCATTAGGCACAATTTCACTCAGTTTAAGAATCTATCATCACTAAATTTCAAGTCATAACCAGAAATCCACGCTACAATATCGTCTTAACTAGACATTCACTTAGCAAATTAATATTCTTCTGCTTCCTGTGTGACCTCAAAAGATATGAATAAGATGCATGTATGCATTTTTATGGGCATTTTTGAATGTGTTATATATGTGTATTGTTGCATGTAAGTGTGTACATATACATAAAATTTCTGGGGACAACTAGGAGATGCAGTAGATGGAAGTGGCTTAAAATCAGGAAGAGGAGTTTAAATATGATCTCAGACACTTATTGGCTATGTGACTCTGGGAAAGTCATTTAACCTTATTTATCTCAGTTTCCTCATCTCTAACCTGAACTGGAGAAGGAAATGGCAAACCACTTCAGTATCTTTGCCAATAAAACTCAAAATGGGTCACAGGGATTTGTATATAACTGAAACAACTGAGGACACAAACTGATTTTCCACAATTATTAAATTTGGACAGGATACTGAAGATCATAGACTATGTATGTATATATATATATATATATGTATATATATATATATATATATAATTTGTCATAACTATCAAGTATTTATGTACTATAAGTACATGTTATATATATAAAACATGCATTGCATATGCATTCATATATATAGAAAATGTATTCATAGATTATATATTTTTCATGTATTTATTATCTATTTTCAATATATTTATCTATGTATCTAGCTATGTATCTCTCTCTCTCTATCTAATTTTTTTTCTCTCAATGTCTTATGCCATGTC